>NW_027316278.1:28652770-28705270 GCF_026437365.1 Eucyclogobius newberryi | reverse complement strand
ATTGTCCTTTTATTACGCCTACTGCTGAATCTGTGACGCTGTCACATCTTCTCCCCTTTGTTTTACCATCAAAAAGCAATTTTATTTTGAATTCTTGGCAAAATGTGCGGCTTTGCCGCACAGACACCGTGACTCTTTGAATGAAAATGTGGATAACTTTTGATGGTCTTGAAGATGAGTCTCACCAAATTTCAGGTTAATAGGGCTGACGCCCTGGGAGGAGTTTGTGAAAGTCTAAAGTGTAAACATGTTCTGGCGATTTCCCCATTGGAATAACATGAAAGGTTTCGGTCATCGTTACGGCAACGCCATAACAATTATGACATGAGTCATTGACTTTTTTGATGGGGATGCTAAAATTGAGTTGTGTGTCAAATTTCATATAATTTCGCAAAACTAAACATTTAACCTCCATATAAAATCTGTAGGGGGCGCTGTGGCGCCAAATGAATTTATTTCACTTCAAGTAGGTTTAGGGCAAAGAGTTTAACAACTGATTCTAATTTGACGCAATTCGGACTTTATCTGCGCAAACGGCAGAAATTTTAAATATGGGAGATTTCTGAAATTCTAGCTACAGTTTGCGGCTTCGCCGCACAGAGACCGTGAGAGGTATCAATGTAATTTGGATAACTTTTGATGTCCCACTCCTCAGTAGCATTTTCACCAAATTTCAGCTTTTTAGGGCCAACGCCCTGGGAGGAGTTCGTAAAAGTACAACGTTTGGAAAAACTCCGAAGTCATGTTTAGCCATTTTTGAAGCAATATGGCCGACATTTGGTTGGGCGGACGGCGTTGCCGTAATAATATTTTTTACTTCTCTTGTCACCATCTACCTCTGCGCCAAATTTCATGATTCTACGATGATTTTTGGGTCATTTCCCATCTCTCAATGCATTTTTGGTACATTTGGGGGCGCTGACGCGCCAATTTTTTTAATTTTAGAAAAGGGAAATAGCCAGAATGTAGAGAGGCACGATTTTTAGAGGCGTGCAAATTTTTGTGACTTTTCGTCAATGTTCACTGGGTGAAAAATAGGGGGGTTGGTCCCGAGAAGAAGAAGAAAGAAAGAAAGAATAATATTCCGATGCGAAAACAATGTTTCCCATTTTTCAAATATCATAAACTATACATTTTCGGAAAGCGCTCGCGCTTTCCTACCTCATGGTGTGGGTCCCTGGTCACTGACGGGTACTTTCGATAATTTTGAGTGGGCTCCGCCCACTTTGTGTTTTTGGCCCTCTATACAGTAATAATGTTCAATTTTTGCCTTACATGCTTATATGCACGGAACATGCAAGAGATGGGGAACGTATTCGTGAGCTACTTAGCGCAAATGAGTGCTTTATATGGGGATGTAAAGTGCTCGTTTAGTGCGAACTTTTGCACGGGCTTCGCCCGTTTACAACGGTAATGTTCCATTTTCCTACAACTAATTAGTATGCACGGGGCGTGCATGAGTGGAGGAGTGCGTTAGTGAGTGTTTGGAAGTGGGCGAGCGCTTCGCGCTCGATTTTGTGCGCACTACGTGCGCACTTTCGCAGCCGTGCTTCGCACGGCCTTACGAGATTAATAGGCCTCTCGCCAGCTTGTGGCGCTCGGGCCTAATTATGCAGACGACACTCAGATCTCTGCACAACAACTCCCTCCAGCTGAACTCAGACTAGACTGATATAATCGTCTTCAGCCCACAGAAACAAAGAGAAAGTGTTAGCGGTCACCTCCAGAGTCTCGCTCTAAAACCTACAAATCAAATTAGAAATCTGGTGGTAATAATGGACACAAACTTGAATTTTAACAGCCATGTCAAATCTATTACATCAGCAGCTTTTTACCATCTAAAAAATATTGATAAAATCTAAAAAAAAGTGTCTAAGCCAGATTTGAAGAGACTAATCCATTGAGCTGTAAAACAGCTGCAGTACATCCAGAACGCTGCTGCTCGGGTCCTGACTAGAACCAGGAAGTACCATCACATTAGTCCTGTTCTTAGGTCTCTGCACTGGCTCCTGTGGCTCAGAGAAGAGACTTTAAAGCAGCTCTGCTTGTGACAAGTCTCTCCATGGCCTAGCACCAAAGTACATCTCTGACATGTTAGTGCCATATGAACCATCTCGGACTCTGAGAACCTCAGGGAGCGGCCTCCTGCTGGTGCCAGAGTCAGGACTAAACATGGACCGGCCTCCTGCTGGTGCCAGAGTCAGGACTAAACATGGAGCGGCCTCCTGCTGGTGCCAGAGTCAGGACTAAACATGGACCAGCCTCCTGCTGGTGCCAGAGTCAGGACTAAACATGGACCACCCTCCTGCTGGTGCCATAGTCAGGACTAAACATGGACCGGCCTCCTGCTGGTGCCCAGAGTCAGGACTAAACATGGAGCGGCCTCCTGCTGGTTCCAGAGTCAGGACTAAACATGGACCGGCCTCCTGCTGGTGCCAGAGTCAGGACTAAACATGGAGCGGCCTCCTGCTGGTGCCAGAGTCAGGACTAAACATGGACCGGCCTCCTGCTGGTGCCAGAGTCAGGACTAAACATGGACCGGCCTCCTGCTGGTGCCAGAGTCAGGACTAAACATGGACCGGCCTCCTGCTGGTGCCCAGAGTCAGGACTAAACATGGACCGGCCTCCTGCTGGTGCCAGAGTCAGGACTAAACATGGACCGGCCTCCTGCTGGTGCCAGAGTCAGGACTAAACATGGGGAATCTGCGTTTCAGTTTTATGCAGCTAAAATCTGTAACATTCTTCCCGAAGATGTGAGACAGGTTCTTCTCTGGTTCAAATCTAAATTAAAAACTTTAATGCTGCGCATATGACTGAGGTGATTTTCTTTGCACTCTTCTCTTTTTTTTTCCTTCCACAAACTGTATTGTGATTTGATTTCTCTCATGTCTTGTATGAAGCACTTTGAATTGCCTTGTGTACGAATTGTGCTACAAATAAATATGCCTTGCCATAATGGACATGCCATAAAGGCCGAGCGGTTCTCCTTAGCATCTCCCCTTCCGTCTGGTTTGGAGCAAAGTTCCAACTTTGGAGGAAGAAATTTGTCTTGTTTATGTTAATCAGTGGTGGAGGAAGTACTCAATTTGGTTACTGAAGTAAAAGTCCAGATACAGGAGTAAAAGTAAAAGTATTGAATTATCCAATTAAAATATATTTTGAGTTAAATAAAAACAAAAAATACATGTTTTGATAAAGAACTGTGCTGATTTTGGGTCAACAGAAGCAACTGACATTTTAAATGTATTTATTTCATTCAAATATAGGCAGGAGTTCCCCACAAGGATGCTAAAAAGTAACCACTGACCATACAGAAAGTACATTTTACTTTTCAGATTAGTTTAAAAAAAGAAAAACAGAATACAGAAAGTACAGATTCTAAACTCGAATGTAGTAGAGTAAAAATAAAAAGCATCCACTGTGAAATATTTGACTTAAGTACAGTACTTTTGCATTTTGTTACTTTCCATCACTGAGGTTTATGAAGTTAATAATGAAAGTATTTTAATTTATTTTCAGTTTGCCATAATTTCCATAAATAGTTGCCAGCCACAGTAAAGCTTAATATACAGTATAAGCTTTTTCAGTGTGAGTGAAATAGCTAAATTATCTCAAATGCTTTTACCGGTATATGGAAATTTTAATTACTTGGGAATTTGTATTGCTAAACCAAACATGGACCAGATTTACAATTGCATTGGCTTTGACGTAAATGGCCTGAGGAAGAGCAGTCAGGGGCAAGAGGAGGCAGCAGAACACACAAGTGTGTTCAGTGACTGTGAAAGGGCCGAGTGAACAGCAGAGAAAAGGATTGCGCCGCGTTTAATGAGAAATGGCAAAAGCGTCACAGTTGATTAACGTTTGGAGAAAAACAACACACTGCACCGAGTGAGACGGCTCTATTTGGGCAGAGCAGTCCAAACTACAATGTTTCCAGAAGTTTTTGTGATACAATTGATTATGCACACAGTACAAATACTTACTATAAATCTACTATTTTCTTATTGGAGATGCACCAGCATTGTACCTTCTGTTATTACTAATAACTTATTAGTAATTGGTATTAGTTCAGAGCTTTGCTTAAAAGTTAGATCAGCTTTTGATGACGAACATTAATCTATACAATGCTGGTGCGTAGTTAGGCAAAAAACAACTCTAATCCAAGAGTCAGTGCTGATGTTCTGAAAAAGCAAAGTTTGTCTTTTGGAAGTGGCGAATTGAATTACAACATTATTACATTATGACTTGTACCTGATTTTCCACACAGAGTGGGAAGTAGGTATTTAAATACATTTTAATTAGTTCCCAGCTCTCACAAACCCTTTGGCACATTGTTCCGCATTGAAGCACAACTGTGTAAGATTACTGTGACACAAAAAAAAATACTAAAGTACAATTTTTATTTAAAAAAAAATTCCCTGTGAATGGACTTGTTTCTCCACAAACTTGACTTGTAACTTTTCATGTGGAGGAATTGCCGCCTGCTTGTCTCCATGGAGGTGTTCTTACTTTCCACAAACCAAAGAACCAGCGGTGGCTGGGGCGCCGCCCCGTCTCCTGTCAATCAGCCAAGTATGTACATTTTTTTGTGTCTAAAACAATATAATTTCTTTAGAATTATGTTATATTCTTATTAGGTTAAATGTGTAAAATAATTATAAATATATATATATATATATATATATATATATATATATATATATAGCACCATAACCAGGCGGCTGGCATTATGTACAGAAACATCTGTGCAGAGTACGGGCTGGAGTCCCCAAGGACAAGGTGGGAAACATCTCCAAAGGTGGTGGAGAACGACTGAGCCTCTGGGACTTCCAGATACAGACAGACCGAATGGTAATGGCGAACCAACCGGACATAGTGGTGGTCGACAAGGGTCAGAGGAAAGCCGTGGTGGTGGACATTGCAGTGCCATGGGATGGTAACATCCGGAAAAAGGAACAAGAGAAACTAGAGAAATACCAAGGCCTCGGGGAGGAGCTGGAGAAGGCCTGGAGCGTGATTGATTGAACTACATGTTACACATGTAGTTCAGAGTAACTAATGCCACTTAGAAGCTGTTTTATGAAACAGGCACCAACCATTGTTAGTGTTTTTATTTCCTCTTCATGTAGTAATGTCTATTATGCACTATAAGGTGCAGTGTCACTGAGATTTTTGTTTTGCTCTTTACAATCTGATATTTTATAAAAGTGTAAAATGTCATTTTCTCACAAATGGTATGCGCCAAGTCGGTGTGTTATCATTAACAAAAGTAAAAATAAAGTGTGTTTACTTCAGTTGAAAATGCATATCTAAATTATGTATTATACAGTCAATGTTAAATATTAAATTTTGGACATTTAGAAAACAAAAACACTTATTTTGCACCACCAGCCGCCACTGCAAAGAATATTCCATCTTCATGGAGTAATGCATGCTTCCTGGAATCGTATGCTTTCCTGCTTTAATTGTAGCCTCGTGCACAGACTTAGAAGAGTTTTTTTCAGATGATGAAGTGAAACTGGGTGGACTACCCCAGCGAATCAGAGCGCCCTTACTTCTGGCATGACGAGAAAGAAAGTACTTTACTATACTATGCAGGCAGCAAGCAGTACTTTTATTTTTGTCATTAACGCCTGCCTTTACAATATGTGATATATATCCCCCCCTTTGGGGGGAAACATAACTACTCATTTGCAATGAGACAGGTCAGGTGGCCCAGCCTTAAGTGAAAAAGTCCCTTACTGAATAAATGCTCCAGCAACAATGTGAGATTTATTTTTTTCTTCCACTCAATCACCAAGTGGCACCAAAATTACTGAACTTTTCAAAGCTTTTTCAAAACATTTTGTACATTTTATTGTGCTCATTTGTCTAAATGAACACATGACATGACAGAAAACTTGCATTTTCAAGTTATCCACAAATAAAAGTTTATTGAAATCTCACAGTTCTTTCCCTGGACCTCAATCAAACTCATAAGAGTAAATTATTCCTAAAGGGAATTTTGTTGATGAGGCTCATTAGTCCTGCAGCTTACATCACTCATTAATGTGTAAAACTGCATCTTTTTTAATTTTATCTCTGCCTTAAGCATAAAAGTTAAGTTGAAGAGCAACCTAAACATTTAAAATCCCCAGTAGTATTTTTTTATTCCTGACAAAGCGTTTAGCTGTGATGAAGCTTCGCACCATATGGAGCACATGTAGAAGAGTATTACATGCTGTTTGACCAAATATGAATTATGCAGACGAACCCACAACTTTAAATGGATTCTGAATATGATTAGGCACACCACACACTTCTTCTGATTGGTTTCTATTGATATAAACGGCCAAAATCAAAAGACATGAGCCGACCTTGAATGACGATGGTAGTCCTGACCAAGCCTAGCACAAAGATCTGGAGATGGGTCCCCTGGTGCTGCACGCAGTGACCACTGCTCCCGACAGGTTGAAGGACGGGTCAAATGCAGAGAACAAATTTCCCTAGAGGGACAATAAAGTCTAATCTAATCTACCACCAGTGCAATGAAGCTATAATTGGAGAGAGTGCAGTATACATGATGTGAGATGCAAGAACATCATTTGAGGCGCTACATAAATTATGCAAAGCCACGTTTCACCATTTCTGTACTGGTGAAATGTACATTGAATTAGGATTTATCCTCTGGACATATTGTTTCATGTTGTTTTATTCCACAGATACAGTGACGTGATTCAATGTTCAGGGTTGTCAAGAAATCAATACCAGTGCAGGGGAGTCTTACTAGCACAAGTACTGTAATGTTATTCATGTCCTCCCACTTATGAAAGAGGGCAACATTCAAAGTTGGTATTGATTAAAGAATCAAGAATTCAAACATGACACACTGCATGAGTGTGGGTATGTTTTTTTTATAGTTTATTAGAGTCATGTGGGGCACCATCCTGTATTAGGCATTCAACAATTCTATAATCAAATATCTATATGAATTGATTTATTAGAAATTAATTTGCTCGTTAATCTCAGGGTTTGTGAGAACGTAACCGGAATATTGACCTCTATTCTGGAAATGAATGAACACTTTACCAAATTTGGTTTATGAAGCTTTATTGACCAAATAATTAAACGACGATAACAGACATGGTTGTTCTAGATCTATTGAGTTGTGTGTTAGTTACTGTTGAATCTAAGGTGATCTCATCAGGCAGATTGTGAAATACATGTGTTTTTCATAAGACCAGAAACAGGAGCTGTGATCCTGAGGAGATGGGCCTGTGTGTCAGTGTCGCCTCCAGGGTTCATTCAGGGGTCACGCTGGGAGAGACTGTAGCAGCTCGGCCCACACACTGGTTGGGTCGTTGTGCAATCAGATGATTGTTTACTAAAACCATATAGTCTTTTTAGTGTTTTAGCTTTTGCCTTGGGAGAGAAAATGGCTTTGTGAGTTCATTTTAATCCAAAAGCGGTAATTTGATGAAAAACGTTTTTCCAACGTTCAAAGCATGAAGTCTCTGCTCCTGTAGCGACGTCATAGATCTCCAGTAGCATGGTACAACCTTACTCGCGCATTCCTGTCACCATGGCAAGATTCAGAGGTCATCTGCAGGTCACTGCACCAGGATAATTATTGACATAAAGTTGTAAAATACATGATAATATCAAATTATTCTATTATTATTTAGTGTGACAATTACATACATATTATATATATATATAATAAGTATTTTTCTTTGTATTGAAATATAGTCTGCATTACTATCAAGGAAACAAGTCGGTGTAATCCCTCATTCATCCAGGAGTATTCCATTGTAGAAAAGATATTCAGTTGTAGTCATTCGGACACTGTTTTAGAAAAACTAGATGTTTCCACTCCCAAGAGTCGTTGCGGATTTGGTCTGGGAACTCAAGCAGTTTGAGAAAAAGGTATTGATCTTTTTTCATGCACTCCTCCATGTCTGTGGTACACAAATGACACACTATGACAATCAAGAACAAGAGCTGGAAGCATATCAATCCAGTGGACCCAAAAACAGAGAACTGCTTGGCCTTACTTGATTGTTCCACTATCAGAAGAGAGGATGGGAAGCACCAGATAGAAGTATATTGGAAACCAACACACACACATCAGTACCTGCTCTTTGACTCTAACCACGCACTACAGCACAGACTGGGGGTGATCAGGACACTACAACACAGAGCCCAAGAGGTGCCTACCTGCTCAAAGGGCAAGAGGAAGGAGGAAAACACGTCCAGAATGCCACTTGGGCTCTCAACAAACTTAAAAGAGCACAAAGGGAGGACAAAAACAGAAAAACAGAATCAAGACAGAATGGAGTCTGTTTCCCTCATGTGTCTGGACTGTCTGAAAAACTACAAAGGAGTTTTAGACAGCACAAAATCCATGTAGATTTTAAATTGGGCAACACTTCAAAGGTCCCATAACATGCAAATCGACTTTTCAGATCTTTTAACCTTCTTACATTGCTATTTGTGCTTCATATATGTACCCAGAGTGTTTTTTTGATTGATTCCCACAGTGTTTAGCTACATTACAGACTATCTCCTTTCCTCGAATCTCCAAACTGACGGCCGGTGGGGCAAGACCGCGTCATAAGGGCAAGCACGCGTCACCATTATGTGGCAGTTGATGCAGCAACCGGGAAAATAAACGGAGAGAAGTTCTATCCGATACCGAAAAACCAGGAAATAAGAGCGCGATGGACATAAGACTTCAAATCAAATCAAATCAATTTATTTTTGTAAGGCCCAAAATCACAACAACAGTTGCCTCTGAGGGCCACAGGGAGAAATGAATCAACAATGTCTGTGGTGGCGAGGGAGTCAGACAATGTCTGTGGTGGCGATGGACGATGTCCCAGGGTCCTCTGTCCTTAGACTCTCCTTCTCGGCCAGGAAAAACTAAAAAAAAACCTCTTTGGGAAAAAAGCGTAGAAACCTGGAGGAGTTCAAGTGAAGGAGAGATCCGACTCTCACAGACGGACAGACGGACACGAGGGAGACTGGAGCTGGACCCACTCTTCAGGCAGATGAGGGACCGACTGAGGCGAACTGGACCCACTCTTCAGGCAGATGAGGGACCGACTGAGGCGAACTGGACCCACTCTTCAGGCAGATGAGGGACCGACTGAGGCGAACTGGACCCACTCTTCAGGCAGATGAGGGACCGACTGAGGCGAACTGGACCCACTCTTTAGGCAGATGAGGGACCGACTGAGGCGAACTGGACCCACTCTTCAGGCAGATGAGGGACCGACTGAGGCGAACTGGACCCACTCTTCAGGCAGATGAGGGACCGACTGAGGCGAACTGGACCCACTCTTCAGGCAGATAAGGGACCGTCGGAGTCGAGCTGGACCCACTCTTCAGGCAGATGAGGGACCGTCGGAGGCGAGCTGGACCCACTCCTCAGGCAGATGAGGGACCGTCCACACAGGGCAGGGACCACTTCACAAGGGGAGGGGCATCTGGGTCCACAGGTCCTCAGGGGTGAAAGAAAGAAAAAGAAGGCGGTGAACAGTTTGCAAGTGGAATTAAAAAATAAATATTGTTTGATAGCATAAGTAGTCAGAAGAAGAAGAGAAGAGAAGAGAAGCTGTCATACTTCCCCCAGAATAATTACTCCTAAGGCAGCGTAGCTAAAGCTGTGGGTTTTTGTTTCTGTTCCTAACTAGTCTGACCATAAGCGATTTCGAAGAGGAACGTTTTAAGCCTGGACTTAAATGAAGAGACTGTGTCAGCATATTTAACATGGGTCGTGAGCTGATTCCATAACACAGGAGCTTGGTAGCTAAACGCTCTAGCTCCTACAGTACTTTTAGAGACTCTTGGCACCACCAGAAGGCCAGCATTCTGAGAGCGAAGAGCTCTGTTTGGATGATATGGTTCTATAGCATCTTTGAGGTAGGATGGGGCCATGTCATTTATGGCTTTGTAGGTCAAGAGTAGAATTTTGAATTTGATTCTAAACTCGACAGGGAGCCAGTGAAGAGACTTCAGCACTGGCGTAATGTGCTCTCTTCTTTTTGTTCCTGTTAGTAATCTTGCTGCTGCATTTTGAACCAGTTGAAAGCTTTTTATGGAGCTTTTAGGACACGCTGCAAGCAGGGAGTTACAGTAGTCTAATCTAGTCGTTACAAATGCATGGATAAGTTTTTCGGCATCACTTTTAGGCAGAATTCTTCTGATTTTGGCTATGTTGCGCAAATGGAAATAGGCTGTTTTACAAGCTTGATTTATATGAGCTTTAAATGAGAGCTCCTGGTCAAATAAGACTCCAAGGTTTCTTACAGTAGAACTGGAGGCTACACTGACATTGTCCAGTGTGACTATCTGCTCAGATAGAGCATCTCGTAGATGCTTAGGGCCAAGCACAATGACCTCGTTTTTTTCAGGGTTAAGAAGCAGGTAGTTTAGTATCATCCAGGTTTTTATCTCCTTCACACAAGTACTAAGTCTGTCTACTTGATCGCTCTGATCAGGTTTCATTGATAAATACAGCTGAGTGTTGTCTGCATAGCAGTGGAAGTTAATGCCATGCTTTCTGATAATGTTGCCTAATGGCAGCATATAAAGAGTAAACAGAATTGGACCAAGTACCGAACCCTGTGGCACACCGTAAATTACTTTAGAGCATGGTGAGGAGCTCTGGTTTACATTAAAAAATTGGTACCTATCAGATAGATAGGATTTAAACCAGCTGAGGGCTGTTCCTCCAACCCCTACATCACATTCTAACCTCTGCAGTAGAATGTTGTGGTCGATGGTGTTGGTGAATGTTCAGGTCCAACAGAACCAGGATTGAGACCAGTCCATCGTCAGCGGCTAATAACAAATCATTTGTGACTTTAACAAGTGCAGTTTCAGTGCTGTGGTGGGCTCTGAACCCTGACTGGAAAACTTCAAATAAGTTATTGTCCTGCAGGTGGCGACAAAGCTGTTTTACTACAACTTTTTCAAGGATTTTAGAGACGAAGGGAAGATTTGAAATAGGTCTGTAGTTTACCAATAGGTCGGGATCTAGATTAGGCTTTTTCAGAAGAGGTTTAATGACTGCATGTTTGAAGGACTGTGGAACATAGCCACTTTGGAGTGAAGTATTTATTATATTAAGAATAGGGTCTATAATTAGGGGGAGAATGTCTTTGAGGAGTCTGCTTGGAATGGGGTCTAGGACACAAGTTGAGCTTTTAGAGGACATGATGGCTGAAGTTATCTCTGCTTGATCAACAGCTGTGAACCTTTCTAAGTTTACAGGTGGATTTATATGAGACGTTAGATTTACAGCTTGGGCTAGTTCAGGGCTAATAGCGGGGGTAATTTCATCTAATTTATCTCTGATTGTTTTTATTTTATTGTTAAAAAATAGGAGGAAATCATCAGAGCTAAGTGTAGCTGGGATTGAGGGCTCTACTGCACTGTGACAGTTTGTTAGCCTAGCTACAGTGCTGAAAAGGAATTTAGTGTTACTTTTGTTGACTTCTATTAGATTTGAATAATATCTGGTTTGGGCCTTACGCAGAGCCTGCTTATAGGACAGCAGGCAACTTTTCCATGCTTTTAGGGATTCTTCGGTGTGAGAGCGACGAAATAATCCCTCTAACTTTCTAACTCTTTGTTTATGTGAACGCAGTTCTTGGTTGTACCATGGGGAGGCGCGCTTTGGCCTAATGACCTTCTGTTTTAACGGCGCTACAACGTCAAGAGCAGACTTCAGAGAATTCATGGTCAAGTCGACAAATCGATCACTTAAACTGGGACTAAAGCTGTTCTCAGCAGGATCACATGACATGTCACTGAATATTGGCTCTATTATTTCTTTGAATTTTGAGATAGATTTTTCAGATATTGTCCTTTTCATTATAACTTTATTTTGTGGGACTGGATGATCTTTAAGAATAAACTGAAAGGTAATTAGGAAATGATCTGACAATATAGGGGTTTGAGGGAGGACAATGAGGTCACTAATCTCTGTTCCATACGTTAGGACAAGATCCAGAGTGTTCTTGTGAGTGTGAGTCGGTTTATTTACATTCTGAGTGAAACCAATGCTGTCTAACAAGGCGCTGAAGGCATTACTGAGAGCGTCATCACTCATGTTCACGTGGATATTAAAGTCTCCAGCTATAACTATTTTATCCCAGGCTAACACTAAGTTTGATATAAAGTCAGAAAACTCTGTTAAAAACTCTGAATAGGGACCAGGAGGTCGGTAGATAACTATGAACAAAACTCCTTTTTGGTTTTTCATATTTGGACATGTGATCGACAGCATAAGGCTTTCAAATGAGTGAAATGCATTGTTAGTTTTAGGGCTCATGAGTAGGCTTGAGTGTGAGATCACTGCCACACCACCACCTCGGCCTGTGCTCCTGGCAGTCTGAAAGTTAACATGGATGGGTGGGGTGGACTCATTTAGTCTGACGTAGTCGTCTTGTTGAAGCCACGTTTCAGTTAGAGCTAGAAGATCTATGTTATAGTCACTAATTAATTCATTAACTAAGAGCGATTTGGAGGAAATTGCTCTAATGTTTAGCAGTCCACATTTTACGTGTTTATTCATTTGTATATTTGTGTCATTTGTGATTGTTATTTTCCTTAAGTTATTTGGTCTGACGCCTGAAATATTTTTTCTGAGATGTGACTTTTTGGCATTATTTGTACGAGGGACACGAGGGACACACACAGTCTCTATCTGTCTTGAATCTGAACACTTCACATGTAACAGAACGGGCGAGAGTTCAGCGACAGAGGAGCGTCTTAAACTGCTGCTCTGCGCCCAGGGCTCATCCCTAGATGGTCACTTAACACGACTAAGACTATCGGTCAAATTCCGAACTAATAGGGATGTACCCTCCGAAGTCGGATGGATGCCATCCCTGCGTATAAGCCCGGGCTTTCCCCAAAACGCACTCCAGTTATCAATAAAGACAACGTTGTTTTGAGGGCACCATCTGGATAACCAGTTGTTGAATGCTGAGAGACGGCTGTACAATTCAGCATTGATCCGATTGGGCAGGGGACCAGAAAATATTACAGTGTCTGACATCGACTTCGCTAGGTCACACACCGCGGCTACTTGAACTTTGAGCACCTCTGATTGTCTCCGCCGGGCGTCGTTACCGCCTGCGTGAATCACGACTTGCCGGAAACGGGTCCTACTCTGCTTTAAGATCCTTCGATGTCACCCATTCTGGCCCCCGGGTAACACCTAACGCTAGCAGCTGGCAGCTTCACGTCTCTAACAATAGAACTCCCGATTACAAGAGTTTCTCTCGTGTGTTCAGCGGGCGTGTGATCGCTGAGGGGAGAAAACCTATTATAGACGTGAAGCTCACGGCGCTCTGAGGTTCGGCGTTTAGCGCCTTGTCCCCTCCGAACTGTCACAAATTGGTCCCTATTCTGTTCCTGGTCTAGTCCCGGCTGCACGGGAGACGCTGAGGGGCTGAGCTCGGCCTTACTGCTACTGCTAATGCTAATGCTACGCCCTGCAGCGCGGTCCGGAAGCCCTTGCGCTAAAACCGAACTATAACTGGACTTAAGCTCCTCTAAACAGCGGATCCGCGCTTCTAACTCCGTAACCCTGGCCTCCAAAACTACCACTACACTGCACTTCACGCACCTGTCATCAGAGAAGGAGCCAGGGTTCTGACTCGACATATGACAGCTCAAACAGGTAAAGGTAGATCCAGCCATGACGCTAGCGGCTAGGCTACGCTAGGCTAGTTCAGGCTGGAGCTAGAGAGTGAGGAGGGCTTTTTAATCCACGAAATACTGAAAAGCGAGCGGTTTGAGGCTCCGGATTGTTTGCGGAGAAATCAAACGTTCACTTTCGTGAATATGATGCGTAAATACTGTGTATAATTCGTGGATTAATCGGTAAAAGGCTCTAAGAACGAACAGCTCTGAAAACGCGACACACTCACCGGAAATGACGTCACCGGAACTCTTCAGCACAAACATTAGCATGCTAACGCCTCACTTCCTCTGTTCCACTTGATTCTACAGCGTGCGCAGAACAGATATATCTATAGATCTATAGATATATCTGTTCTGAGCACGCTGTAGAATCAACACCAGTTTTATTTAGTCTCAAAGTAGACTCTTTCTCACTCACTCGCGCGGAGCGGCGCAGCGCGGAGCAGACCGCTGTGGGGCACACACTACGTCACGGGTGGGCGGGGCACACACGCGCTCTGAGACTACGTCACGGGGTGGGCGGGGGAGCCAGATCGCTCTTCGCAAGGGTGGGGGCGAATATCAAACCAAGCCGTTTGCATTTCCGGGTTGGTGAGGGGGTCCAAGGTCTGGATGATATTTCTTAACTATTATGTTAAGGGTGTTGCACAACACTTATTATTATCAATTATACACTTAGGATAGACTACGAAACGTGAAAAAAAGCATGTTATGGCACCTTTAAGAAAAAAAAAGGTTCACCCTAAGGACAAGATGCCCATACAAAAACAGAGCAATGTATTGTATTCTATCCAATATAGTGAGGAAAGTTGTAAAGAGCGTTACAGGTGAGACTAAACAGCCACTGCACAAGTGGCGCAAATTCAGGGTTACAGAGTGCATCTTAATCCAGCCACAAATCACTCCTTTCTCCTCCTCCTATCTTAAACTTTCCCTCATTCTGTCAAGAGGAGGGTTCCAGTCTGAAACAGATATAATTAAATAAGCATAATGTCTATAGAGAACCAACTAAAATAAAAAAAAAAAACAGCCGTAATTAACACACTACCATAATCTGCCACATGTCATCCATTCATCCTATGACTGGAGAAGAAAAAAAAAATACAGTCTATCCTGATATGGCCTTTGAGTACAAAATGGTAAAAATACAGTAAATTAGGTTTCAGAACATTTTCCAATCAACTGCACCATTATCTAGTACATCATGGGCATCAATACGGAGGGACAGGCATTGTGCTTTTGTTATACAGATGTTTCATGTCATCCATGAAGTAGAACAAAGAAATAATATATTATATATTTTATTGTTCAATGTTAGCCAGAAAGGCTGATTTCTGATACTGACAATATGCTCAGTATCTTTTCCTCTGTTCAACCACAATTCACGTCAGCGTCCTCCAATAGACATTTTGATTTCTCCATTCCAAAGATAGGATTTTTTATTTTATTTAAATTACCTTATTCTGAAACTGATGGATAGCTTGCGGATTCCAAATATAGCAGAACTTTGTACAAAAATGTTAGAGCCATATGAACCATCTCGGGTTCTGAGGAGCTCAGGGACCGGCCTCCTGCTGGTGCCCAGAGACAGGACTAAACATGGACCGGCCTCCTGCTGGTGCCCAGAGACAGGACTAAACATGGACCGGCCTCCTGCTGGTGCCCAGAGACAGGACTAAACATGGACCGGCCTCCTGCTGGTGCCCAGAGTCAGGACTAAACATGGACCGGCCTCCTGCTGGTGCCCAGAGACAGGACTAAACATGGACCGGCCTCCTGCTGGTGCCAGAGTCAGGACTAAACATGGACCGGCCTCCTGCTGGTGCCCAGAGACAGGACTAAACATGGACCGGCCTCCTGCTGGTGCCAGAGTCAGGACTAAACATGGACCGGCCTCCTGCTGGTGCCCAGAGACAGGACTAAACATGGACCGGCCTCCTGCTGGTGCCAGAGTCAGGACTAAACATGGACCGGCCTCCTGCTGGTGCCAGAGTCAGGACTAAACATGGACCGGCCTCCTGCTGGTGCCAGAGTCAGGACTAAACATGGACCGGCCTCCTGCTGGTGCCAGAGTCAGGACTAAACATGGGCCGGCCTCCTGCTGGTGCCAGAGTCAGGACTAAACATGGACCGTCCTCCTGCTGGTGCCAGAGTCAGGACTAAACATGGACCGGCCTCCTGCTGGTGCCCAGAGTCAGGACTAAACATGGACTGTCCTCCTGCTGGTGCCAGAGTCAGGACTAAACATGGACCGGCCTCCTGCTGGTGCCAGAGTCAGGACTAAACATGGACCAGCCTCCTGCTGGTGCCCAGAGTCGGGACTAAACATGGACCGGCCTCCTACTGGTGCCAGAGTCAGGACTAAACATGGACCGGCCTCCTGCTGGTGCCAGAGTCAGGACTAAACATGGGCCGGCCTCCTGCTGGTGCCAAGAGTCAGGACTAAACATGGACCGGCCTCCTGCTGGTGCCAGAGTCAGGACTAAACATGGACCGGCCTCCTGCTGGTGCCAGAGTCAGGACTAAACATGGACCGGCCTCCTGCTGGTGCCAGAGTCAGGACTAAACATGGGCCGGCCTCCTGCTGGTGCCAAGAGTCAGGACTAAACATGGACCGGCCTCCTGCTGGTGCCAGAGTCAGGACTAAACATGGGCCGGCCTCCTGCTGGTGCCAAGAGTCAGGACTAAACATGGACCGGCCTCCTGCTGGTGCCAGAGTCAGGACTAAACATGGACCGGCCTCCTGCTGGTGCCAGAGTCAGGACTAAACATGGACCGGCCTCCTGCTGGTGCCAGAGTCAGGACTAAACATGGACCGGCCTCCTGCTGGTGCCAGAGTCAGGACTAAACATGGAGCGGCCTCCTGCTGGTGCCAGAGTCAGGACTAAACATGGACCGGCCTCCTGCTGGTGCCAGAGTCAGGACTAAACATGGAGCGGCCTCCTGCTGGTGCCAGAGTCAGGACTAAACATGGACCGGCCTCCTGCTGGTGCCAGAGTCAGGACTAAACATGGGGGATCCGCCTTTCAGTTTTATAAAGCTCAAATCTGGGAGTCTTCCTAAAGAGACAGGCCTTTACTCTGGCCATTTTGAATCAAGGCTTAACCAGTTCTGTATTTTGTATTAACGGATTTGATTTGCGCTAAAGTCTGTTTTCATCTGTTTGTGTTGTGATTTGAATGCCTTTTGCTTGTCCCACAAATCACTCTGAAGCTACTTTGTGCATGAAATGTGCTCTACAAATAAACTTGCCCTATAGTGATCTTGCCACCGCCAGCTGCATGTTGACTTTCTATTCTTTAGAATCCGCTGCTAATATTCTGCAGTGCACAGAAGTTATTTGAGAATACACTTGAATTCAGGCAAGTGTTGGTATTTCTGAATCCACAACAACAGATATGATGTGGGCACAGCACTTTTAGATTAACCATCCCAAATAATGTGGAGGAAACTTGTTTACTCCACAAATTTAGCCCATGTTTCTTGCCTGGAGGCCTGTGCAGAAGACTGTGGAAAAACAACAGGGTTCCTTTTCCACATGAACTCTCTGTGAGCTCTGAGTCACATTAGTTTGGGAGGAATGGGGACAAATTATAATATGATACAGCTATGAGTGATGAGTGCTTCTTGTTGGAATGACTTAAAGCCATTCATTTAAGATGTTTTTTTTAGAAAGGTCTTGCTGCTAAAATAATATACAATGTAGGTTGATATGTATAAATTGTTTCTCGGTGGCTTGAAAACTGCTTATTTCCTGTTGTCCTTTAAAAAGAAGGATGGGTTCAATATTGATATATGTGGAATAGTATATGTATGTAAAAGTATGTATGTCTTAATTAATGAAGACATACATTAATTGATTCTTACTTTTTATTTTGTTTTGGAATATTTTACATGATACACATGGTTTAAAAGATATATATATATATATATATATATATATATATATATATATATATATATATATATATATATATATATAAAAATTCAGGTACCATTAAACAGCTAAGTAATAAAAACAGGTCCATTGACTGACATTTCACTGTAGCAAGAAGCAGAATTTCATGTAAATGTTTTTGTTTTTATAAAGTGGCTCTGGGACATTTTAGAACTCTCCAGTTTTTAGTTTTCAAATAATCACAACTAAGTGAAGGATGTGGGCGGGGATAGAGGGTAGAAGAAAACAGCGGAATTTTCAGAGCACTCAAACCTCAGTTACAGAACAATACCAAAATACATGAATCAATTAAAATACAAATATGAGTTAACACAGACAAGGGTAAAAGCTCATTAAAGTTGATTTGACTAGGCAAGCGATGGTAAAGTTTGACACATATTCCTCTGTAAGTTGCATAACATCTAAAGCTCGTCAGATTGAGAATGACTCTCGGATGAGTGTCGAAACATTTTGTTTTTTATAAAAAACAGAGTTCAGATGACTAAAACTGAATTTCTTTCTCCAATGGAACACTACTGGACGAATGAGGGATTACACCGATACGCTTCGGGATCATTCGCTCCCGTGGCTCTGCTGCTTCCTGCCCTTGTTTATGTTGTTGTTGTGTTACTTTTAATAGCAGCTGTCTGAAAGAGTACATTTACCGCCACCTATTGTAGTTGTGCGTCTTCAAAGTATGTGTTTTATGCTATACCATAAAAATAAAAAAAGAGAGACGAAAAGGCCTTGTTTATGGATCACAAGCAGAGATGTTCTCCTTGGACAATCCCGAGATCCAGCCTGATGAGAGCATTTACGCTCTCATTTTCCACACAATCTTCTATCCTCACAATATTTGCCTCACAACTGGCATACTTCTCCCAAGTGCAAACAGATGCAACATGACCACACTCTTGAGTAACAACGCAATCTGGTAAGTTTATGCAAAAAATTCAACCACATAGCTAAGCATTCCTCATGGTTTCCTTCAACATCTTAACAGTCTTCTTGCTCTGGACGATATTCATAAATTCCCCAGCTCTCAGTGACAGTGGCACGCCAGAAACAACACCCTCCTTTCCACCTTCCTTGTCCAGCGGGAAACACTTTACAAGTCGCCATTGATCTCTGTAGGTTTTTATCTTTCTTGCCTTCTCTTTCTGTTCCGTAATAGCTATCCCACTGCGGGTAATTTTACAGCTGTCACATTGCCCACAGTCGGTCACTTAGCTGGTTCTGAGTTACACAGGGAATACTGTTTGAGGTATTTAATGGTTCTAATACTTTTTTTGTATTTACATTCTTCAATGTGTCAATATGTCTTAAATTCTATTCAAAAAAGGGTGAACTGGCTTTATGAATATGACATTTTGCCATCATGATAATCAAATTGGTTATGTGGTTCATAGCATTATTGTTTGTTATTTGAGAACATGTAATAACATGTGCCACCTCATATTTTGGCATAATCACACCTCTTTTAGAATTCCACGCCCTGCGTTGTTAGCAAATGTGCCGACGCAATATGTCAGGAAATAATATATGGCCCAATATCTGTAAAGTGATTTTGTTTGTTCAAAAACATCCCTGAATCTGAATAAGAATTAGAAAGGTTTATTGTCAATGAACAGAATTCACAAACATAGGAACTTGCTTTGGTGATTTGGTGCAACATAAAACAATGAGCAATAATCAACCTATATAAGTCAAAAAGAAAAACAATTAAACAATTAAAATCTGCTATAGGATAAAAACAAATAAAAATAGGCTATGAGATTAAAAAAATAGAGTTAAAATAGGCTTACTATGTACACAAATTTACAGTTGAATCTATGTAGTGCATAACGTGAACAGTAAGTGATTGAATTATGGTTAAAATGACAGTGTTTATGAAGTCTTAATGAGTCCAAGGAAACAGCTTAACTTTAATACCTAAAATAAAAATAACAAATCAATCCTCATTATGTGACAACAGTTAATTTGTTAATTTCATATAGAAAAACAAACATCATTACCTTATATACCTTAAATAAATCATTGGTTCAGATAAATCAGAAAGTGGGTTGGAGGTCATTCATTTCTTTGATTCAAATCACTAGTTGAAAGTTCTGCCGAAGAGCATCCACAGGCAGTGCATTCACAGATTACAGCACTTGACTCACTTGGCGCTCCCCTCAGCTTTCCAAAGATGTATCACATCAGAGCACCGTTAGCATTTCAATGTGGCTAGGTTGGCTCAGTCGCCTTTGTGCACATGTTATGATATGACCATGTGATATGAGTTTCTATCGGGTGGGTAAAACACATTACTCTATGCATTTCTTTACATAAAACAAAATCAACTGAAACGGTGTAGGCTGAAGCCACAGCTTATTGAGCCTAATGTACAACAACCAAGAGTGACTAAAAAGTCCAGTTTGATCATTTACAGTTTGTCATTTACAAAAAAATATGTTATCATCATTGCATGTGGCACATCGGTACAATTAGTGCACTTATTTAGCCTTATAAGGCATTTAGAAACATACTAAATACACAGTTTCAACATAGTTAGAATTAGAGCTCTGAAATCATAAACTATTGTTTTGACCAATAAGGCAATAACTGAGGGCCATTTTTAGGTCTTAATTTTTTACATCAAAAAAATCTAAATTGTTAAAACTGGAACAGCCTTCGGTTGTGCTCCACTCCATTTATTTATTTATTATACATGTTTTACCTTTCAGATGTTTAGCCTGTGAACCCTGTATTAATTTGGATAAATTACAAGAAATTGACAGTAGTGAGGATGGAAAAATAGAGGCAGTTGTAACAGGTTAAGATCTTTATAAGTGTTATTTCCCTGTTTATTCCCATTCATTCCGACAAATTCTCAATAATTCCCCTGGACAATTTCCAACTTTGCAAATGCACAACATTTTGCAACCCGAATGGTGACATAATGCACACAATAGCAAACACAGCCTGATTAGTATTGTTGTTGTGAGTTGTAACAAGAATAAAGCAAGGAGTCCTGACAAATGTGTCAATCTGAGCAAACATCTGCTTTAATTTAAATGAGGTTAAACTTTCAGTCTTTTTTATTATTTTGTTTTTTGAAATACTTTAACATTTGTGATGTAATGTGGAATTTTGGCAACATCTTTTTTCATATTACACAACACCACAATAAAAATAGTATTATTCATAATACTAATACTAATAATAATAATGATTATTTTTATTATTATAATAATGATGATGATGATAATAAATCTGTTTTTATTCACCTGCAGTTGACCACCCTTTATTCTCTTAAAATGTAGCCTGATTTATTAGTATGTTTTCAGGTCTAAAGAAAAAGTGTAAATCTGATACAATTCTAAAAAATGATTTTGCTTTCTTCAATGATGAAGACGGAAAAGGCCTGAGCAGATAACTGGATAATAGAACTTTCAAAGACAGTTTATTTGACCATTGAACCTCCTTCATCCATCCAGCCCATTGCTCTTGACTTACTCACCTTGGAAAGCAAAGTTGATTAAAAAAGCCAGTCAAAGTCAAACTGTGGCTGCTGGCATTGCATTTTCACCATAATTGCATTTGGCAATATCCAGTGGTAATAACCGCAAAATGTGTGCCGGCCAATTTCACTGTTGCACTGGAGTGTGAAGAGAAGTGTAATTCAGACAGCCTGACATATCGTGGGATTTAGCTCGGTCATCAAGACTAATGCAAGAGCGAGGGGACAGGGGACATGCTGCTCTGAGGGCCGCTAATAATCGCTCTGCCTCAGAGCATTTATCAATAACAATGCGGGAGGAAAGGATGTTTGAACGTAGAGTGCTGCATGGGGGTTGAATGAAACTGCAGGAAACATATTTAATCACATTCATAAAGTCTCTGGGAGGTTTTCTGGACTCAGAGTACAAATATAGGGATACAAATGTTAATTAGGTTCGTTTTGTGTTTTGAAGTATACAGCGTGGCGACATCTGGTGGTGAAATTGAATGAATGAGCTTAGGATCATTTCTGATGGATGAGACTGAGTTGGTTGTCTCACAGGTTGGTTGACACAAAGTTGTTTAAGTGCAAGGAGTAACTTTTCAACTTGGTGTTTTGTTTGAAAAGCCGGTTAGTTGGGCTAAAACATCACTATCCCGGCAAAAACCCGCGGTCAGGACATTGTGACAATCTACCCTGACATGGGGCCATTTAACACAATTGATTTTGTTGTTTTTAATGGTTAATAGTTTTTCATCCTGGCAATTTCAAGCCTTCTGACTTGAATGGATTTGCTCTTGAGTAAAAAGTGTGACTGTTGGTTTCCCCTGAACAACAAAGAAAAAATACATTCAACCAAAACGTTACACATTGTAGAATTTTGATAATGTCATATTTTTAGAGAGACTTTAACTCTATGGGAGATTCACTGTCCAAACGTATGACCCACAAATGTTAAATCTTATCATTACTTGTTTGGGACTGGATCCACAAAAGTCTTAAAGGCTCAAAGTCCTTTCTGTTGGCAATTATCACGGCTTTGGTGTTTAGTAATGGTAGATATTTTTGAAGCTATTGTGAGAAAATAATTTGACCATCATTAGCAAAGGACCACGCCACCACAAAGATGTGCAAATAAGAATTATTTAATGATGTGAAATGGCAGCTCAAACTGCAGAACAATGGGATGTGAGACTCAGGGAGGGGGCTTTGTCTCAGCCAGGTCGGGACCCCTGAAAACAAACTAGAATATACAAACAAATTGGGGGCCGTATTTTGTCTCCAGACTTAGCGTTAACGGGAGCCTTTACCAAGGGGTGATTCCAGGGTGCTATTTTGCAACCTTCCCGACCTTAACGCTGGTGTAAAGAGGCTGGACTTGGCCCCTGGAGGCTGGGATGGTGCCAGTCCATATCTGGTGATAGTGTTTCTCAAGGCAACAGCTGTTGTGATTTTGGGCGTTACAAAAATAAATTGAACTGAATAGTGTTTGATCAATGACTGATAACTGTGGCATTCTAAAGAGTCATGCCTCATATACAGGCAATGAAAGACGTGAGCAATAACATTGTTTGATTTTCTGTTTTTCAATTTGTTCCCAAAATTGAAAAAATAAGTAAAATGTTGTATTCCTTATTATGCCCATGAAGGTTGTTTTATTCTGATTATCTCGTCCATATGGGGGATAGTATCATGATTCCAGTGCACTAGTTTTGAAGTTTATTATGATTCTGGCCATTCATAGAATGTACCAGACCACGCCCTCAAGTTGTCTCACTCCACCTCATTTTGTCATTTTGGCATGATCACCCATGTTTATGCCCTGTGCTGTCATCAAATCGCAAACACAATATGTGACTAAATTAGCTCTGCAGTGCCACATTAACGCAAAGACTGGGGGGAAATTGCGGCCCATAATGTTATGTATTTATTGTAATGGTGGGTTATGAATTGTTATCATAATTTGTTGAATTTAAGTCAGAATCAGAATCAAAAGTTCATTACCATTGTCTATGAACAGAATTCACATAGAAACTTACTTTGGTGATTTGGTGCAATATAAAACAGTGAACAATGATAAAATGATAAAACAACCTATATAAGTAAAAAGAAAATTTAAATTTGCGATAGGATAAAATAAAAATAGGCTATAAGACAAAAAATAAATATAGGCTTACTGTGTACACAACATTTACAGTTGAAGTAGGGGCACGAGGGGGGCAAGAGGGGGGCAAGAGGGTATTTTGGTTTTAATCCTAGGAGCCTAGGATCTGATGCTGCTCTGATGCTGCTCTGAAGTCGCCCAGTTCTCCTAACAAGTTCCCCTGTGGCATGGGTCATTTGTGGTGCATTTCAAAAGACAGAAGTCATGCAGTCGCTGAAAATTATATCCCATTAAACCTTTGTAGAGCCCAAAATCACAACAGCAGTCGCTGTTTTTCCACCTTGACAACTGGAACACAGAACTTTGGAGAAAACGAGTTTGGACCTCTGAGGACAAATGGAATGCAGCATAAGGGCCACTCAAGGCAAAGGGACAGAGGGTCGCTCTGGGAGAGGGAGAGGGCAGCGTCTCAGGTTCGACTTGTGAACAGCAATACTATAGGTTATTTAGTCTGTGTGTCAGAAATCAACACTAACAATAGTTATGATATGACAAATAACTACTAATATAGTAATAGTACATGATAACATTTTTTTTTTGTTAAAGGATTGTTTAAACTGTCTGTTGCGAGAAAATTGTCTAAATTTTTGATGGAATATCACCTATTGATAGGTGATAAGGTGCACTATATCGTAAATGTATCCTCTGCATTTGACCCATCCGTCTATGCCGCTGCGGTTGGACCAGTCAGGAGAACTTTAGAACTGCTGATGCCTGTGGAGAGCTGCAGATCATGGTAGCGAGCAGTGGGCTTTTTTAATTGGTTCTAAAATGGCTACACGATGCTGCTGAATACTGTATGTACCGCCGTTTGGGAAAACGAAAAACAATCTGAGAGCGTCATAAGGACATAATTGAAGAAAATTTTAATTTTTAGAGCAATGGCATCTTGAATGCAGGAAAATAAAGACAACTCAAGCATACATGAATCACTCTAAATACAGCTTAGAGTGTGCAAATGAGAAATAAAAAGGTTTAAAGCTCATATAAGTTAATTTTGCACAACACGATAACATGAACACAGACTTGTACTTTGTGATCCACACTGAAACATGTTTTATGCAAAGTTGGAGAAAATACTTGTCTTTCCGGTGTGACTCGTGTCTTTTTTTTATTTCTGATTATCTCCACATCTCCCTTTGTGTGCAGCCCCAGATGTTCTGTGTCTCAACTCAAAAGCCCTTTCCCTCTTATTGGATACAATAAACAGTTGTTTGGCGTGCGGAATAACAAAGATTGTCACTATGGATACAGCTGCCATCCACGTTCGCCGAGTGGCCTTCTCCGAGTTCTAAAAGGAGCAATTATCTGATGACATCAAAGACGAGCGAGCGCATGAAACAGCTACGCCAGGGAATGGGGCCTGGGCCATTTAACACGCAGGTGGAGAGAAGCAAGCTGCAGCAACAGGACAACCTCAGAGACTCACACACACGTTGGGTTTCCAGGCATTTTGGAGACATTTCATTGACTTACATAACCACCGTATCCCGACTTTAAATCATGTGTATCTGAGCTGAGTTTTTGATGAATTGAGCGCATGAATAATGCAATGTAAAGCGCATTGGGTGTCATGAAAGGCAAAATCCAATGCAGTGAAGTATTTACCTCATGGGATTCGATTTCTGTCAGCCTTAAGTGAGGCAGGTGGCCAATAACTGAGTGTGTATAAAGATTTTAGTCCCCACGATGTGACAAATACCTGGCACACACATATTGGACCCACACATACATGAACATGCACCTGCATCACACGACCTGCATTATTCATGTTTGAACA
This sequence comes from Eucyclogobius newberryi, assembly GCF_026437365.1. NCBI lineage: Eukaryota > Metazoa > Chordata > Actinopteri > Gobiiformes > Gobiidae > Eucyclogobius > Eucyclogobius newberryi. Next base: position 28,680,207 of record NW_027316278.1, on the reverse strand, counting down.
GAGGAAAATATGGCATCCTCCTCAAACATAATCAATGAGAGGGGATTTGAATTTGAAGGTTCAAATCTAACTGGCATTAAACAAACATATCTCTGTAGAGACAAGTAGGTGATGCCACCAGGCCAAGTTACAAGTAAGATAACTGTGGAGAGGCGAGGGGATGCATCGAGAGTAGGCTATTATCGATTTATCAAAGGACCAAGACTGATTGAGAGGCTGAAGCGGCTGTTAATTCTGGTGCTGTAGTGGTGAAATGTTGCAGCATAAACAAAGGAGAGAAAGTGTGTATTTAATTAGGTTTTGTAACAGTTGCCAAAATATCGTAAAACGTATCGTTAAAGTGTCTTAATAACAAGGTTGATGGCTGTGAGACGGAAAAAAACAGGCAAGGAACTTCAAGGCATTATTTATGGTATAAAAAGACTTCATTGGTACATGGCTGCACCAATGTGTTTCTACTCTGGCCTTCTTCAGGGTGTTTCATTCAGGTGTTTCATTATAAAGGGTGTGGCACCTTCCATTGCCTCCCACAAAGTACATTAAACATGCATACTCTACCCATATTTCCCAGAGAAGAATTGGCCTAACAATATCTTGGGCTGTCACACATCAGAATTATTAATTTATTTCAGGGACAGTGCATATGCCAGAAATAGACAAAAGGCTATTTTTGATCTGTTGTCCCGTGAGAGCTGTTAATGTCAGCCTAAAACCGGGGAATAATAAAAGTAACAGTAATGACAGTGATTAACTAAAAGTAACATGTCTACAGTGGGGAAAGTTCACCAGTTTGTCCAACTTCACCCATCGATTCTTCAAAACCAGAGGCTGCTGCGAGCTGATAGTTTAGATTCAGGAATAAGGTTATCGTCGACAGGAGGTAGGAACAACGTGGTAAATATAGTAGTCCTTATTGAATAAAGCCTGGTTTTTCATAACACATTTCCCCCCAGTGCATATCCTGGGGCCAATTTAGACTCCACTTTGGCCCACGCTGACTCATGACCAATTATGCATCATTGTGGATTTTTCCAGAAGACATAGTTAAATGATTAGCATTTTTGAGGTCACATCTACTGCTATGGACAACTCTTACTTGATCACAAAAGCATTGATTGCATTGTCTGTGAACTCCAGACACAAGGAGTCTTTAAGTAGTCTTCTACGAGCCTGCAATCCACATTCAGGCCTACAGTCCTGTACTTAGAGTTTTGATTGCAGAGTGCTCCCTCAACAGCTCTCAACAACTTTCTGTCCTGGGAGCGGGGGTTCTACCAAGATTGATTGTCTATCGAGCAACAGCCTCATTAGAAACAAGAGGCATCAGTCCAATTTGAGACATGGATAAAGCCGTTCAGAGCAGATCAAAAATAAAACTAATACAGCAAATAAAAAACACAATTTCCAAAGTTAAACGGGCATCCGTATTTCCAAGGGTCAGTGCCGTCTCCAGTGGAAGTAAAATGTATAGGATGCACTCTTACAAGGACAACAATCAGGAACTATATAAACAACAGTACATATAACAGTGATATTTCATTATTAGCACACTCAGAGCTGTCTTCTGAGATATTTATGCATGTTTCATTTATACTACACTGGTCTTTATTCCAGGCTTGAGTTCTCAAAAAATGTCTGTTTTAACCTTCCCTCTATTCCCGCCCACTTCCCTACACTTGTGAATATTCTAAGCATTCCGATTCCGGGTCATAAATGTAGGGTTAATAATACTTCTGTGTGCAGTTTGTACCTTTCTGGAATGCCTGGCTTTTGATACTTGTTTCCCAAGAGTACCTTTTACCACTTGACACATTCATTTGCATCTATTGTTGAGTGTTGATTTCTATAATAAATTTGTCTCTAGTATATATTTCCACTCAGGTCTGGGGACTCAAGTTTATAAGTGAGAAAATGGTGGCATTATTGTCGTTTATTAATAGATAAGGAGGAGAACACAGGGCCAGAGCCGAGTGGGACACAATCAGGAAAGTGGTGAAATGCTTGTAGAAGTTGCACAGAAGAGATTTCATTTCTAGTCCGATATAAGAAGTGAGATGAACAAGAAAGAAATCATGCAAGTTTAAAAACAGTACATAGTTAGTTCGTTTTCTATTTAATTATGTACAGCAGTGACCCAGATTGGTTCTAAAGTTGGTCTAAGTACAACTGAATTCACTTTAATGTATTCACCTTATTCCAGAAGCCCGTCTGAGCTCCGTTCTTCTGGTTGTATGAGTGAACACAGGGCTGCCGACCTCCAGAGAAAAGAAGCTCTTCACAGACTAAAAACATATCGTTTTCGGGCCGCACAGGGAATCAGTGCATTGTCGACTTGTTGGTCACATGAATGTCGAATATTTTACCCAAATCGGCAAGACTTTTCCCTCATTCTCCTTTCAAACCAACGGGATTCCCGCTGGACCGGACATGCGAGCAGAAGTGGCGATCACATGGGAAAAGAGGGGAAAGTGGGCGGGGCGAAATAAGGTCAATATGTTTGTATTATCATTTGAATTATATTTCATTACTTGTATCAATAAGATAAAGTACTGTATCTAAATGATTCTGTTCAAACTATACCAATGACAATGACTCATTTAAAATGTATGTTTAGATCTATTACTATTACTATTTTATTAAGACAAATTGGCAACAAAGGCGCTCTGTTCGGTCTACCATTATCATTGTAATGAGGGGAGAGTACAATGGGAAAGTAAAAGTACAGTGTTGTATTTCATAACCACAGGCGTCTTCTCCACTTCCCATATCGTTTCAACCTACATTTGTTACATAAACTGTCGCATTGCAGTCTCATTCAAGTTTTGTTTAGTTTAGTTTAAAGGGGATATATTATGCAAAATTAACTTAAACGGGCTTTTCCTGCATATTTGAGTAATTGTGTGTTGTCCGTCAACTGAGGCTAAAGTGCTCATAAAAATCCTGTTTTCACCTACCTCTTATCTCCACCCACATCCCTGTACTTACTTGTGACTATTTGAGTAATTCACTTTTTTTAATGAATACTTTTTTAAATTACGCATCTTGTTCTCTTTAATTATCTCTGGAAAACTGAGCTGAAATGTTGAATAAACCTATGACAGGGAGACCAATCCCTCCCTTAAGCTGTTTCATCAGCATTTAGCATGTAAAAGTGAGTGAAAGGCATTATCAGACGATAGTTAGAGGAAAGTGGAAGCCTACATTACTTCAAGACACAAAAGTCCCTTCTTTAATGTGTTGATGGATAGAAAGTTATACAACCTAATCCTCTAATTCACATAATGAAATCCTCACGTTTCCTTCTTATCCTCCATCATTTTATTTCTTTGTGCCAATCACCTGAGAGGAGCTGTCCCCAATTGGGAAAATCCATCGGCCCACTCTGTTGAAATAATTCAGGCGGCCACGCTAGATGTCTGATGCTGGAGGAATTATTTACCATCCGTCTGGACTCAGTCTGCTGAGGTTGTCTCTGGCTCCTGGAGGCTTCTGATCCTCAGTCATCACTGTTCTGGTTTCCATGTGGCTCCTGATTTTTTGTATGTTGGGTTCCGCTTTTGGTTCTCAACTGTGCAACAGATGATGATTTCTCCATGTTCTGGCAATATTAGAATGGTCACTATCAGTGTTAGTAAAGTAATGGCGCGCAAAAGTAAAAGTGTCTTTATTCTACTTGACTAAATGTTTTGGATATCGGTACTTTTACTTCACTACATTTCAGTGAAAAAAGCTGTGTTGTTGTTGTTTTAAAGGTTTGGAAAGCATTTTTTCTTATGTTTTTAAGCATGTTTGTGTCGACGTCTTGCCCCACAACTGAATCCTTTTCTAATTTCTGCCAGAAGGTCTTGACTTCATGGCTCATGGAAAATGACCAGAAAAAAGAAGTTATCAATTCAATTGCGTCTGTGGAGTGACAATCAGTTCAATTCTATATCAAGAGCACTATATGTCTTAAATTGTAGAAATTGCTTCAGTTGTAGTCATCTGGACTCAGTTAGAAAAAATAGACGTTTCAACTCTCATCCAAGAGTCATTGTCAATAACAGAATTTTGGTCGAGAACTCCGATATTTGTACTTCTGTGGTAAGTTCAGCCCATCGGGCGGAGCCTTCCTGAAGTGGAAGGAGTTGTTTGTTTCAACAGAAACTTACCCTCTTTGTAACTACCGAGATGCCTATTCAGCCCTTTAATGGGCTATTAGTCTCCCCTTTTCTTTGTGAGATCCTGGCTCAACCACCCTGAGGACATGATTAGCATCTAAATGTCCTGGTCCTCTACCTCTCCAGGGGTTCAATATTCCATTATAGACTACAGGAAGGTAGAATCTTAACCCTCCATTTCTGTTTAAAGAAGGTCTTTCTTTTTTAACAAAAATAGCCTCCTTAACTCCTCTTTCAAACCATCTTTTCTCCCTGCTTAAAACCTTCACCTCACCGTCTTCAAACGAGTGATTAGAGGCTTCAAGATGGAGATGCACGGCGCTCTGAGGTCCTGAACTTGTATTTCTTCTGTGCTGATAGAGCCTCTTGTGCAGAGGCTGTTTAGTCTCTCCTATGTAACGTTCTTTACAACTTTCTTCACTGCATTGGATCGAATAAACTACATTGCTCTGTTTTTGAGTCGGCAACTTGTCCTTAGGGTGAACCAGTTTTTGTCTTAAAGTGTTTCCTGGTTTAAAATAAACAGGGACTTCATGTTGTCTGAAAATTCTCTGCAATTTTTCCGACAGTCCAGACACATAAGGGATAGAAACACCCTTCCTTCTCTGTTCAGTTTCCCTTTTGTCCTGCTTCTTGGTTCTCTTCACTCTGTTGAGAGCCCAAGCGGGGTAACCACAGGCTGAGAGGGCATTTCGGACATGTTTTTCCTCTTTCTTCTTGCCCTCTGAGCTGGTGGGCACACCTTGAACTCTGTGTTGTAAGGTTCTGATCACTCCCAGCTTGTGCTGTAGTGGGTGGTTGGAACCAAAGACCAGATACTGGTCCGTGTGTGTAGGTTTCCTATATACTTCTATTTGGAGTTTCCCGTCCTCTCCTCTGATCGTGGAACAATCAAGTGGTCAAGTGGTTCTCCTTAGCGTCTTCTCATGTAAACCTGATATGTGGGTCCACAGCATTGATGTGATCAGAGAAGGTTTCCAAAACTCGTTACTTGATTGTTACAAAAGTATCATCGACATAGCGAAGCCACAGTTTTGGGGCAATGCCTGAGAATGAGGCCAGTGCCTTCTTCTCAAAGTGCTCCATGTACAGGTTGGCCACTATGGGAGAGACGGGCGAGCCCATGGCACAGCCATGAATCTGTCAACTGGACAATTTTATTGTCCCCGGAATTGAAAGTAAGTGGTGTTCAGACAGATGTCCAACAGTTTGCATATGTGTTCAGGTGTCAGTTTGGTCCTTTCCTGTAGGGTGGTGTCTTCCTGCAGTCTGATCCTCACTGCTGCTACTGCATCAGAGGTCGGGATGCAGGTGAAAAGGGACCCAACATCATATGAAATCATGAGGTCATCTGGGTCCAGTTGGAGGTCATCTGGGTCCAGTTGGAGATGTTTCACTTTGTCCAAAAAGTTATGTGTGTTTTCCACATGATGTTCCGAATTCCCCACCAGTGGAGCCAAGATGGTTGTTAAATGCTTGGCCACATTGTAAGTGATGGAATCTGTGCTGCACACTATGGGTCTGAGTGGAACATCCTTTTTGTGTATTTTCGGAAGGCCATAAATGCAGGGCATGGCTTCACCAGGATACAGTCTGTAATACAGAGGCCGGTCTATCACTTCCACTTTTTCCAGCCTTTGTAAACAGTCTATCACTTTCTTCTTGTAGCCACTGGTCGGATCTCTTTTCAAGCGCTCGTATGTGGTCGTGTCCTCGAGGAGGGTGTGGACTTTGGCTTCGTAATCAGCTGCGTTGAGAATCACAGTGCAGCGTCCCTTGTCTGCTGGGAGGATGTTGATGCTGTGATCTTTTTCTAGTGCTGAAAGTGCTTTTCTCTCTTCAGATGTGATATTTGAAGGAGGTGGTTTGGCACTCTTCATTGGCACGATTCAGTCATTTTGTTGTTCCTAATTGCAGTTTCAGTGGCTGTCATGTAGTCCTCTGTAGGGATGTGTTACAACACAGAGCTCAAGGTGTGCCCACCAGCTCAGAGGGCAAGAAGAAAGAGGAAAAACACGTCCGAAAATGCCCTCTCAGCCTGTGGTTACCCCGCTTGGGCCCTCAACAGAGAGACTAATAGACTGAGAGACTAATAGCCCATTAAAGGGCTGAATAGGCATCTCGGTAGTTACAAAGAGGGTAAGTTTTCTGTTGAAACAAACAACTCCTTCCACTTCAGGAAGGCTCCGCCCGATGGGCTGGACTTTCCACAGAATAGTACAAATATCGGAGTTCTCGACCAAAATTCTGTTATTGACAATGACTCTTGGATGAGAGTTGAAACTTCTATTTTTTCTAACTGAGTCCAGATGACTACAACTGAAGCTTTTTCTACAATGGAACATGTCATAATATGACAATATGTCTTAAAGTCTGTGTAAAATACTTCTGTATAAAAAAAACACAATTTCAAAGGGCATTTCAATACTTATTTTGAGATGATATTACTCTTTTGCTCCTGTATAAGTATCTTCACTTAGGAAACAAAAGACAGTACTTAATTCCGTACTGGTCACTATCATTCCATAAGCTCACTGTATTGTGGTAAACACATTATGCTAAATGCTGCTGACGATGCTTCAGTGTGCTGTGCAGAATTAACGCTCGTTTATTGGCCTACGCTGTTATTTGGCGTTTGGTTTGGCTGACTGCTACTAGCTAATCCCAAAGCTCTTTGAAGTGTAATCCTTGCCATGTTTTAATGCCCACTTTTCTGATCAGCGTGTCACTGTGCTCATAATGTTAAAGGCGGTATGGCCGATTTTTCGTCGATTTGAGAACGCAGGTGGAAGTGCGCATGCGCACTCCCCCGTGCGGACCGATACAACACACACGTGCGTTTGTTTATTAGCGCAACGGAGCGCATCGCATTGCTCGTCTCCCGTAGATTTCTGTCTCCGTCTTCATTTTGCCCCGTACACTGAGGGAACTATATTATGATAGATCCATGCGCTTAGGCACGCGGAAACGTGGGGACGAACCGACGCTGCTGCAGGTGAGCGGTAGGTGCGTTTTATGATTGATACGTGGCAGGACAAATGATTTATCCACGCCACGAGGAAATATGATAAAAAATTTGCTGAAAAAAATCGTCCCTACCACCTTTAACTGCTCTTGTTTCATTCCAGGTCCAGACTCCCCTTCTTCAGCTTCATGTTTGTATTTAGGACAATATCTGATGTGGTAGGCGCAGGGATAGATGCATTTTTCATAATACATAACACAGTACTTTGGCAGGTGCAACTAGAAGAAATAAAGAAGCACTTCAAATGTATTTTTAATTACTGATCTTTTATACTCTCTTAGATTTTGGATGCATGCACAGCTTTAGAACAGCTTTAGAAAAATACAAATAGACATTAACTAAACATTCAAACAAACACAATCATGGCACGTTTGAATTAATATAAATGTACCATTCGGTCCAAAGTCTATCAAATGTGTCCATTTTCAAATTAAGGCTGAATGTCATTTTGTCCATTTGTCCGTCACTATGTCAGTCCAGTCTTTGATCGTTTGTGTCAGCCATTTCTTAGTGATGGCCTTTTCCCCCTGTTGCCAAATGTATGTTCCAAAGGTATCCACTTATTGTGGTCATGGCAGGAGTTTTGAGGTTCAAGTACATACTTCTAAAATTGAGTAGGATGGCAATGTCAAAAACACGTGAGAGTGTTTCTGGCTGCCACAGATTCTCCAGCATTTCCTTGTGGAAGCCCAACATCAGCTCGATCATCAAGAAGGCCCAGCAGAGGATGTACTTCCGTTGGCAGCCGAGGAAAGCCAAGCTGCCAGCGGAGATGATGGTGCAGTTCTACACGGCCATCATTGAGTCCATTCTCACCTCCTCCATCACCGTGTGGTACACTGGAGCCACAGACAGGGACAAACAGAGACTACAGCTCTGCTGAAATGGTAATCGGCTGCACACTTTTATATCTGTAGGACCTATACGTCTCCAGCTGACCCTTCTCATCTTGGACATGGACTATTTGAACCCCTCCCCTCAGGCAGGAGGCTACGGTCCATACGGACCCGCCACAAGAACAGTTTCTTCTGCCGTTGGACTCATGAGCACTTAAAACCTTCCACTTTCACAATTATTCAACCAGTACGATTCATGCACTGTTCACTCTATGCAGTATTTCTGACCATCTGTTTGTGTACATACTGAGACCGAGTTTATTTTTGATTTATTTGATAGTTAATTCTTCAATTTATGCATGCCTTGTTTGATTTTATATACTTTACTGTTATTATTGTAATTAATTGATTTATGTTGCACCTTAACACTTAAACCTTTTTCTGATTCTGATTCTTAAAAAAGGCTTTCAGCAACTTTGCTCCCTTCCTGTGGAACAAAACGTTTAAAACGAAATGATTTTAGGACTACCCACAGTGCCGCTGCTCTTGTTTTATATAATTTTATCTCATTGTATATATAAATGTGTTTTTATGTATTGGTTAATTTCATTAAATGTTATATTTGTGTTTTAATCTCCTGTGTTTGTTTGCTGTGTATTCTGTGTTGTGTTTTATCCATGAAAAAGAGAACATTTGTCGTTGGGGTTTTCCTATATAAATAAATAATACAAATAAAATCCTGATTCTGACTCCGTTCAGGATTGAAGGACAAAAGATGGTTTTATTTTGTATTAAAATGTGACGGTTCTACTGTACTTTGCATGTGAAATATAATTAAGAAAACATTGTATGATGTAATGTGACATGAATACTGAAAGCTTGTACCACAGTATAATGTAGCCTGTTATCCTGAGCCCTTGAGGTGTTGCGGGTGTATGACAAAAACATAAAGGACTCAGTAATAAATAGCGTTTCCTTCACCGTGCACACTTCCCATGAGGTGGTGAGCACGCACCCACTCACCCAGATAAGCCTGGCATACAGAAGAACACCTTCAATATAGGCTAGATTATCAAACAGCAAAGAACACATGTTACCTTTTCATTGCCTGAGGAATCTCTTCATTACAGTCTCCTCTTTTCTCCCACCAGTGTAATCCCATTCACCAGAGCTCCCTCGCTCCCACAGTATTCTGCTCTACATACACCGGCAACCTTTTTAAACATCTAAAAAACATTTCTATTGAATTCTCAAATCATGTTATAGTTCCCTTGTCTTCCAAAGTATTTCTTAATGTACTGTAACAAAATAACATCTTTATTTATTTCGTTGTTTATTTGTTTACCATGTGTGTGGTATATATACCACAATAATCCATTAGAGCTCCTGCAACATCACGAGTCGCCTCTATGAGCCCAAAACGGGAGAAAAACCTATATTGAGAGCATTCTTAGTGGTCCTGGGCTTAACCACTCACTCTGCCACCGCTCTAACCACTCTGCCACCGCTCTAACCACTCTGCCACCGCTCTAACCACTCTGCCACCGCTCTAACCACTCTGCCACCGCTCTAACCACTCTGCCACCGCTCTAACCACTCTGCCACCGCTCTAACCACTCTGCCACCGCTCTAACCACTCTGCCACCGCTCTAACCACTCTGCCACCGCTCTAACCACTCTGCCACCGCTTTAACCACTCTGCCACCGCTCTAACCACTCTGCCACCGCTCTAACCACTCTGCCACCGCTCTAACCACTCTGCCACCGCTCTAACCACTCTGCCACCGCTCTAACCACTCTGCCACCGCTTTAACCACTCTGCCACTGCTCTAACCACTCTGCCACCGCTCTAACCACTCTGCCACTGCTCTAACCACTCTGCCACCGCTTTAACCACTCTGCCACCGCTTTAACCACTCTGCCACCGCTTTAACCACTCTGCCACCGCTTTAACCACTCTGCCACCGCTCTAACCACTCTGCCACCGCTCTAACCACTCTGCCACCGCTTTAACCACTCTGCCACCGCTCTAACCACTCTGCCACCGCTCTAACCACTCTGCCACCGCTCTAACCACTCTGCCACCGCTTTAACCACTCTGCCACCGCTCTAACCACTCTGCCACCGCTCTAACCACTCTGCCACCGCTCTAACCACTCTGCCACCGCTTTAACCACTCTGCCACCGCTCTAACCACTCTGCCACCGCTCTAACCACTCTGCCACCGCTCTAACCACTCTGCCACCGCTTTAACCACTCTGCCACCGCTCTAACCACTCTGCCACCGCTCTAACCACTCTGCCACTGCTCTAACCTCTCTGCCACTGCTCTAACCACTCTGCCACTGCTCTAACCACTCTGCCATCGCTGTAACCACTCTGCCACTGCTCTAACCACTCTGCCACCGCTTTAACCACTCTGCCACCGCTCTAACCACTCTGCCACTGCTCTAACCTCTCTGCCACTGCTCTAACCACTCTGCCACTGCTCTAACCTCTCTGCCACTGCTCTAACCACTCTGCCACCGCTCTAACCACTCTGCCACCGCTCTAACCACTCTGCCATCGCTGTAACCACTCTGCCACTGCTCTAACCACTCTGCCACTGCTCTAACCACTCTGCCACCGCTTTAACCACTCTGCCACCGCTCTAACCACTCTGCCACTGCTCTAACCTCTCTGCCACTGCTCTAACCACTCTGCCACCGCTCTAACCACTCTGCCACTGCTCTAACCACTCTGCCACCGCTCTAACCACTCTGCCACCGCTTTAACCACTCTGCCACTGTTCTAACCACTCTGCCACCGCTCTAACCACTCTGCCACCGCTCTAACCACTCTGCCACCGCTCTAACCACTCTGCCACTGTTCTAACCACTCTGCCACCGCTCTAACCACTCTGCCACCGCTCTAACCACTCTGCCACCGCTCTAACCACTCTGCCACTGTTCTAACCACTCTCTAACCACTCTGCCACCGCTTTAACCACTCTGCCACCGCTCTAACCACTCTGCCACCGCTTTAACCACTCTGCCACCGCTCTAACCACTCTGCCACCGCTCTAACCACTCTGCCACTGTTCTAACCACTCTCTAACCACTCTGCCACCGCTCTAACCACTCTGCCACCGCTCTAACCACTCTGCCACCGCTTTAACCACTCTGCCACTGTTCTAACCACTCTGCCACCGCTCTAACCACTCTGCCACCGCTCTAACCACTCTGCCACCGCTCTAACCACTCTGCCACCGCTCTAACCACTCTGCCACCGCTTTAACCACTCTGCCACCGCTCTAACCACTCTGCCACCGCTCTAACCACTCTGCCACCGCTCTAACCACTCTGCCACCGCTTTAACCACTCTGCCACTGTTCTAACCACTCTGCCACCGCTCTAACCACTCTGCCACCGCTCTAACCACTCTGCCACCGCTCTAACCACTCTGCCACCGCTCTAACCACTCTGCCACCGCTCTAACCACTCTGCCACTGTTCTAACCACTCTCTAACCACTCTGCCACCGCTCTAACCACTCTGCCACCGCTCTAACCACTCTGCCACCGCTCTAACCACTCTGCCACCGCTCTAACCACTCTGCCACCGCTCTAACCACTCTGCCACTGTTCTAACCACTCTGCCACCGCTCTAACCACTCTGCCACTGTTCTAACCACTCTCTAACCACTCTGCCACCGCTCTAACCACTCTGCCACTGCTCTAACCACTCTGCCACCGCTCTAACCACTCTGCCACTGTTCTAACCACTCTCTAACCACTCTGCCACCGCTCTAACCACTCTGCCACCGCTCTAACCACTCTGCCACCGCTCTAACCACTCTGCCACCGCTCTAACCACTCTGCCACCGCTCTAACCACTCTGCCACCGCTCTAACCACTCTGCCACCGCTTTAACCACTCTGCCACCGCTCTAACCACTCTGCCACTGCTCTAACCACTCTGCCACCGCTCTAACCACTCTGCCACTGTTCTAACCACTCTCTAACCACTCTGCCACCGCTCTAACCACTCTGCCACCGCTCTAACCACTCTGCCACCGCTCTAACCACTCTGCCACCGCTCTAACCACTCTGCCACCGCTTTAACCACTCTGCCACCGCTCTAACCACTCTGCCACCGCTCTAACCACTCTCTAACCACTCTGCCACCGCTTTAACCACTCTGCCACCGCTCTAACCACTCTGCCACCGCTCTAACCACTCTCTAACCACTCTGCCACCGCTCTAACCACTCTGCCACCGCTCTAACCACTCTGCCACCGCTCTAACCACTCTGCCACCGCTTTAACCACTCTGCCACCGCTCTAACCACTCTGCCACCGCTCTAACCACTCTCTAACCACTCTGCCACCGCTTTAACCACTCTGCCACCGCTCTAACCACTCTGCCACCGCTCTAACCACTCTCTAACCACTCTGCCACCGCTTTAACCACTCTGCCACCGCTCTAACCACTCTGCCACCACTCTAACCACTCTCTAACCACTCTGCCACCGCTTTAACCACTCTGCCACCGCTCTAACCACTCTGCCACCGCTCTAACCACTCTCTAACCACTCTGCCACCGCTTTAACCACTCTGCCACCGCTCTAACCACTCTGCCACCGCTCTAACCACTCTCTAACCACTCTGCCACCGCTTTAACCACTCTGCCACTGCTCTAACCACTCTGCCACCGCTCTAACCACTCTCTAACCACTCTGCCACCGCTTTAACCACTCTGCCACCGCTCTAACCACTCTCTAACCACTCTGCCACCGCTTTAACCACTCTGCCACTGTGCAGGCAATTCAAATGAACAATAATGCTTTACAAAAATGTTGTAAACTGTAGCAGTGGTAAAAAAAAAGACGACTGCTGTGTCTGAGCTCCATCAGTCTGGGACAATATATTTGGTATATTTGGACAATATAAATACATTGAAGTATTGTGTGTACCAGGACCTTTAAGACATGAAGTGGAGGACATGATGGCACTCTTGCCTCATCACAGGGAAGCTGAGGGTTTTTCCGCATGGGATTTGCATATTCTCTCAGCTCTTTCTAAATTAAATGTTGACTTATCAATTGAAGAATGCCTCTTTTTACAGACAAAAAAAAAACAAAGAAATATTAACTTTAATGAGCTTTTGACCTTCAAAAAGAAGTTGTATTTAGACTGATTCCCGCTTGTTTGAATATTCCTGTATTGTTCTGCAGCTCAGAAAGGTCCTGTTTTCACCTACTCCCCATCTACATCTGTGTATTCAGTTGTGTCACAAGTTAAGTCTAGTTTATATATATATATTTTGTAAGGCACTTATGAAATGTGTGATACTTGTTGGTCTCCATGGAGATGTTATTGCTTTGCCTGGATTGTTTCACAGTATGGCATTACACAGAGAGATATACTGACATTAACATAGTCTTCATCATGATGTCCGGCGTGAATATTCCAATTCCAAAGTGTCAAATTTGTCCCATTTTCAAATTTAGCCAAATGTAATTTTCTCATTTTTTCCAATTGTAGCCCAGGCCTTGATTGTTGGTTGAGTTTGTGTCATCCATTCATTTATAATGGCCTTTTTACACACTGCCAGAAGAATGTTTCCAAATGTATTATTCGCTGTCTGGAGTTTTGAGACCGAGACATATTGTACACTTACAAAAATACTTACAATGTGATCGTTTTTTTCATAACGCCATGACAAAGTGCTCCTTTTTCACAGGGAGGGGCTGAATGTGGAGTGGAGGCAAACCATTATCATGTGTTCTGGGATGTGTTATATTTTACAAAAACACTGGGCGTAAATGAACAAGGCAATGCAAATCATTTTTGACAACGCCATCCCACTAGATTTTGGACTAATGTAGCGGTACTTGGGCATCAAAGCCATGGACACAGTGGATGTTTCTCCTTGGATCACACTCTGGCAGCTGGGAAGAAGGTCCTCACAAACACATGGATGACATAAACCACTCCAACGATTAAGGACTGGACTAATATCATAACGATGGAAAATATAACCTCAGAACTCAACTTAAAAATACACACATTTAAAAACAATGGATAAAATGTGACAGAACTTAATATGGTCTAATTCCTATGTATTGTGAAATGCCACTATGAAGAGGGCATATCAGTTCTGCAGTTTTGAACAGGAACTCAATGGTCCTGTTTACTTTTTACCGTTTTAGATCAATATGAACACAATGACCACAATATAAAATGATGAGCTCCTTGTCTCTGACCAGGATCTGGAGAAGAGTCCTCAATACTCACTGTAGCGTAAAAGGATGACTCAAAAGGGCAAATATCTGTGCGGTGTCTATAAAGTGTGCTTGAAATGTCATAGTTACTAAACCATAACCAAAACTCTGCCTTTCTCTTGAACAAATCCATTTAGTTCCTTCCTGCTCCCTGCAATATGCTATCAATACAGATTCTGCTCTTACAGTGCAACCTTTTTTTAAATTAGCATTGAATACTTACAATGAAAAATCCTGTTAAAGTAAAATGATCCTTTTCAATTTTCTTCATTGTAAAAAAAAAAAAAAGATTGATCCAACGCAACTAAATAAAATAAATTAGGATAGTTATTAAACAATTTATCTATTTAAGTCTTGCCTCTTGTGATTTAATTTTAATCTTATACAGGATTACTCAAACATGCACAATCGAGATACAACACTTGAGCACCATACGCTAATCATGAAGAAGAACCATTACAACTGGATTAGGTGTTTAAACGCTGATTTTGCACATTATGTCCCCTTTAAAGATCGAGACAAGCCCTGTATCAGCTCCTGCAGCCAGATCGACATCGGTCTGTGCAAAACAGACCGCTGCTCTTCCAATAATGACACTCAAAGCTCTCCACATGAAGCTCCCATTCAGCCACACACACAAAGCACTGTCCACACATGCACAAGTGGACTTCAGTGTCTTGCCCAAGGACACTTGGTGTGTTATCAATAAAGAAGAATGGCAGTTGTACCTTCATCTTTTCACTGAGTAGATGTTTTGCAGCACCAGCTAAGCTACACATTAATGTCAATGGGGTCTGAGGAGAGAAGCAGGAGAATAGAACGGTTCTTTTCAATGTCATGTTTGAATTCATTGCATGCTCTTGTTCAAATAGACACAAATTATATCAGTTATGGCTGAATTAGTTGTTTCATTGTGACCTTAAATGTAGGGGATGTATTGCACCGTCCCTGGTTTAAAAAGAGAACTACAAGCACAATTCAACTTTAATCTGCATATTGAGATAAATATAAGTTTCAAGGCAAGAAAAAGTGTCCAATCAATAGTATTTGACTCCGTCTCAAGATCTTAAAGAATCTTTCTTACACTGGGGCTTAGTAGTTTCGCCTCACTTCCAAAATGAGTTTGATTCCCATCTTTAATTTCTGGGAGATTTCTCTGAGTGAGTTTCCTAAATATGCAGAGTAGGTCAAGTCTCCAACTATTCTGCCATCGACTTTGAGCTAATCACTTGAATCTCAACGGTCTAATGTCCCATAACAAGCTGAACTACTTTTCATTAACAAATGTCTGATCGTTTCCATCTGAAAGTCCTGCCAAACTCTGACGAGCCGAGGCGAGATAAGAAGAGCAAAGAGACGTTTTAGAGTATTTTTAAACCGCTGCTGCAGATGCAGGAGGATGACAAGTTCATCTGGAGAGCAAAAGATAGAACTAAAATAAATGCTTTGTTCTAAAAGTGTAGGGTTTAGTTTTAGACCGTTTTATTTATTTATATACGTCAGCGCAACAATTTGACGTTTTCATCTAGAACTCAGGTTGGTTTGTGAAATATTTGAAGAACAAAATGTAAGCGGACTATTATTGATGTTGTTGATGTTGTCTTTGATTCTTTAGATGATGATTTTATAAATGCCATCTACTGGTGTCCAAGGAAATGTTGTTTTCTTTACCTGGAACGTTCCACATGATTGCATTAAACGTATCTACATGGAGACATGGAACAAGTTACAGGCCAGATCTATGGAAAGGATACCACGCTCGCATTAGGAATGTATGCTTTTCAGAATGTTTTTATTTTGAAATTGTATAAAGGTGTGATGGATACGTTTAATGCCAAAGTGTGAAGCATTCCAGAAAAAAAACAATAACATCTCTATGTTTTTATACCTGAAAAGTTAGTGAACCTTTAATGAGTGGCACAAAGAGACATTTTGAATTGAAAAAGACAAAAAAATTCAACAAAAAAGTCAACAAAATTCTAACAGATGCTTCTTTCATTAGTGAGCATAGAAAGTTTAAACTGAATCTAAAGTTACAACAGAAAGAGATGACCTGTAACTACTGCAGGTTTATCATGTTGGACCAGGAAGACCAGATGCCTCTGAAATAGTAATAACTTGATTAAAGTAAAGAAAAGGTCAAATACGTCATATGAATCCAGTTAACCCTGCGCTGTGACAGGCCGTGCCACAGGTCAGAGGTCTTTGCGCCTGGGAATCAGTTCAGTTAAAATATTGATGAATTATGGATTTGTGTTTCACTTGTATATTATCATTCCAAAACGGTTGAACCATTTTGAGTGTTATCAGGAGTTGCCATATTAAGCTTTGTACAGCATATAACTATATTTATAACATTATTTGAAGTGAGTAGACAGCGCTGATTATAATTAGCAGTGCACTTTTTTCTACAGTGACATTCACAGGTACTTAGTGTCTGCATTCCAGTGATTAAAGGGAACATTTTAAAGACACTCTGACATAATTGTTTTCATAAACACACAGTGAATTTTGTTCACTTACAATGGCAATATACCTTTTTCTGATTCTGACATCGATATATATATTTAAAAAATATGTTCACATAAATTTCCTCGTATACAATATGTTGTTGTTTCCCATCCGTACAGAGAGTTAAAGACCCGGCTGACTGAGGGCTCCGTAAGATGTTCCCAACAAACCATCACAATATGCTTGGGTCAGTCCGGCGTCCTCTTCTGCCAGCGGATCCAACTCCAAGTGTCCAAGACATGCTGAAGGTCAGATGACACCTCATCATCCACCTCCAGCCATGGGAGTCATCCTTGTGCTCGAACATGGTGTTCATTATGGACATCACGGTCCAATGACAGAACAGCACTTGGCTTTAGATCAGGCCATTCTTCCTGATTCTCCAGCGGTTCCTGGCATTGCTGGAAACCTTGTTGTATGACCACCTGACCACCGTCCACACAGCAACGACCCCCTTATGGTCCTTCCTGCAGGTGGTTGGCACACAGAAAAGTGGTCCCATGTTGCCTTTTCAGGCTGGGACCAGCCATGCCGCATGGGAGAGGACCCGGCCACTCTCGCCTGTGAGCACCCACACCAGGAGGCCAAGGGGGGGCTCCGATAGTGCCAGGGTGGGGCTCCGACAACGCCAGGGTGGGGCTAATATTTTAGCAGTGGATGGAATATAACACAATTGGCTTTCTTTTGATACTGACTAGGTTGACTGAAGAGGTTGAAAATGTGTCACTGAAAAAAATGTTGAAACTTGAATGGCTTTATAAGATAACAATATTCTATTGTTACACATTCAAAAGTGTAAGGAGAAAGTGTGAACTACCATGGAGTTAGTCACATTTAACAAGCACATACTGTAGAAACTGCATACATTTTATATCCTATATATCTATATACTATATCCATACCAAAAACAATTCAAATGCCACGTACGTATTGTCTGTTTTTTTTGCTTTGTAACTTTCTTGTCCTTCTTCCACCCGCTCTGCTCCTCACGTCTGCACTTTTGTCTTTCTATTAAAAGTCAATTAGCCTTTTGACACCAGTAACATGTAACTGTCAGGGCCGGTAGCTGAACACCTGTCCCCCCTAATGCACCTCTTCCTCCGTGTGTGTCTCTGCATGTGCACATTTCCTTCTTGCACTGCGGCATCTTTGCAAAAGCTGTCATTCGGTATTGATTCATCTGCTCGGAGTCCTATCGATTTGCACAACAAGTAGCGGCTGGAAGCTTGAGCCTTTCTCCGTTCATTACGTCGCAGTGCTTTGCCATATGCGCCGCGCGGCCGTTATGTCAATATGCATTACGGATATGTATTGAGGAATAGTGTCACAGTGAAAACCTATATCCTTTAAATCCAATTACTTATCATTTGGTGTGAGGGTATTAAAGTTTTAGTCCGAGGGGTAAAGCAATTTGGTAACGTCGAGCGGCCCTGATGGAATTACTGATGTGTGAGAGTGCATGGATAGTTTCATAGGGGGAGGAGGATTGGCATAGTTGTGCAGAGACGGGAGGATGGAAGAGGGATTTTGGCACAGATGTGAGGGCATTTGGATTTAATGTTAAAGCTGCTATGTTGTATTTTAGATTTTAGCTCATGCCTTAAATGTCTGAAGCCCTCGGTTGAGCTCAATGGAGAAAATTCATTTTTGAAGAGAAAATTAGGTCCGCAGGCAAATCTGCAAATGTATTTTGTTTGTTTGTTTGAGTCTAAAACAAATCCTTTTTGAGAAGGCTGCGTCATTGCACCGCCTGTTCTTAAAAACGCATGCACCAAACTCCAACAGCAACAACAATAATGGCGCCATACAGCGTTTCATGCATCCTGCAGATTTTGATTACCTCGTTATGCCTTTTGGAGCTAAATCTGTTCCTGCTTCTCTGCCACCTGGAAAGCTGGCATGCTTGTTTTGTTTGTGTACAACCCACATGTAGTTTTTAGCACATTTAGCACATTTTCAACAGTGCCACAATGGAATCTGGCATTTGTATTTCAACATTTCCAGGTGTGATGGGGATACACACCTTTAAAGAAATGGTTAGATGTTTACAGAAATCTTTTCAGAAACTATCACAGATTTGCCTCCATGTGGATGTGGCCTTTGAAACCATTAAAAAAAAAGGTATTCGTTTTTAGAGATGAGAGAGTCCAACACCGATATCTGCCTTGCTGGTGGGCTTGATGATACCAGCATTTGCAGACACTTAAATCAAGATTTAAAAAGTTCATGATTATTTATTACATCAATTATTACATGTTTGTTTTTAATTTAGTATTATAAAATCTGGGGCTGGCAGGATCCGGGGCAGCTTAGAAAAAAATATTGGTCCAAAATATAGGGACCTTTTTCTACATCGAGCCAATGCAGATGAATTAGAAGAAAAATCACAGATACCAATATATACATTGGCCAGCCCTACATATTTGAGGTGAAATTGAAATTGTTTTCTTGTCTGAGGAAGCTTGCAGCCTTATCTAAGTACTTATTTTGAGAGAAAAAATGACACATTTTTAATGTGCCCATTAAAGAGTTAAAAGGGTTGGCCAAATGGGCTGTGGAGCTCTAGCAGCTGGCTCACAGTGATAGCCGCCCCCTTCACATGTGTGTGAGCTGCTTATGTGTAACTCATTCTAGCCTCAAAAGTACTTACCGAAACAGTCTCTCCAGGCCACACGCTTGATAGGTTTAATAGATATCGATACCGGATTTATTACTGCTCCCCATGTGACACTACAGCAGGTTCAGGGGCGGGCGAGGGTATGGTGGGATGGGGTTCGGATGGGGGGTGGAGATGTCTGGGGAGAGGGAAAGGTCTGTACAGATCATTCTGTGACAGAGGACTGGGCCCCATGCTCTAGCTGCTCAAAGTCAACTCATGCACTCTCATTTCACAGTGGATGACCAGCGGGGCAGTGGGCAGAGAGAGAGAGGGAGAGAAAAGAGGTAGAGTAGAAAGAGAGCGGAACAGAGCAAGTTTAGGGTCAAGTGGAATCAAGTCTCCAGAGCTTTGATGGTGACAAAATTAAATCCCATTGATTTCCATGCAAAATATGTCTGAATCTTTCTCCTATTATTCAACGAAACAAAGATAGCAAATTGTCCCTTTAGAATGATTGGGTTAAATCTGCATGGTTCTGACCAGCGATGTTGGGCCTGGTTAGGACTTGGACGGGAGAGCGCTGGGAATACGAGGTGCCACAGTGGGGCTGTGGCTGTAGTGCATGTGGTTGTTATGTCCCTGGGCAAGACACGTGCTCTGCCACACTCACCTTGCCTCAAGTGTTTATGTCACTGGTGTATGAATGCAGGACAAAAGATGGGAATGAATCCAATCTGGTGTTTTTGCAGAATGTATGTCATGTACGCTCTTTAACGTGCACAGTCTGACCAAATAAACCAGTAAGAAGAAGAAGAAGAGTCGGTATCTGGTGTGTTCTGATCCTGATGTTACACCAGCGACTGAAGACACATGCGGATGGACTTTTTTTAATA
This sequence comes from Eucyclogobius newberryi, assembly GCF_026437365.1. Taxonomy (NCBI): domain Eukaryota; kingdom Metazoa; phylum Chordata; class Actinopteri; order Gobiiformes; family Gobiidae; genus Eucyclogobius; species Eucyclogobius newberryi. The sequence continues at coordinate 28,659,923 of NW_027316278.1, read as the reverse complement.
TCTTATGATTATGTAAGTTTTCTTGTGAAAGGTCTGCCACCTGCTTGTCTCCATGGAGATATTATTGCTTTACCGAGATGTTTCCACAACAGGACATTAAAAGCATCCATATAATGCATTCAAAATTACACTTGCATTACACTACAGTTTTTGTCAGTGCACAAAAAGCATTGAAAACCTGCATTCGTACTGTGAGCGGGACCTGTCCACAGATCTGACCTGTAAAAGGTAGAAAGGCAGAAAAATCTGGCAAAAAACTCCATGGCACACTTGATGGTAACAATCAAAAAACCTTTATTTGTACATAGTTATAAGTTTAAAAACACACCATAGCACACCATGCATTTGTAAGCATAAAGAATCACCCACCACAGTTTTACACATGAAGATCCTTAAAGGGCCCTGCTTCTTTTTGACTAGATCTGACATGTGACTTGTGACCTGCTTGTCTCCATGAAGATATATACTGTAATTTTCAGTCTCTCGAGCGCTCCTGGATAAAAGCCGTACCAACGAAATTCACATATAATCAATAAGCTATCAATAAGCCACAGGTGTCCACATTGTAACATGAGATATTTACACATAAATATAGTAGCTATAGTAGGTTGTAGTGTATATAGTGTTATAGTGATGTGCCGGTTGTCTTTTGAACCGAGGGTCTCGCAGCACACCTATGGTCCGCTGCGCCACGTGTCTAATTATTGTAATAAAATACACAGCATTTTGAGGCTTAATACACAGAGAACACCTCTGATCTGTCCGTGATGACTCTCTGTGAGCTGATTTACCTGTGTCTGTGTCTTCACACCTGGTTCATCTGCTCCTGAGCTTGTACTTATCAAGTGAGTGTTACGTTGTAATATGAGATATTTGCACAGAAATATGTTCCACGGTTGTGTTGCAGGGTTGTCTTCTGACCCGTGTCAAGTCTCATTTCAATGCGGGAGGTTCTAAATTGCAGATTGCCGTATATCGCATGTCCGCATGTGTCTTTACGTTCCGCCACGTCTAGATTCACTTCTTCTTATGACTATTCTTTTCCATGAATATGAGTCTGATAGTAAAAGTATAATAAATAAAAAGTATGAAAAAAGGTTTGACTTATAGTCAGGAAAATACGGTACAGTAAACACCACTTCTCCCCGGACCTCCACGGACGTTTTCTTGTGTGTCACACGTTTGCGCTTCCTGCAAGAGTGACCCTCGGTGGCCTTTAGCCAGTAAAAATATATAAATTAGACCCACAGTTAAATGGGCCGTAGGGTTCAAAGCAAGAGAAAACAGTTGCTGCTTAAAGTCACGGCATGTGGAGCATTCCAAGTAAAGCAATAACATCTCCTTTAAGTCAATCTGACAGTGGAGATGATGGTGCAGTTCTACACGGCCATCATTGAGTCGATCCTCGCCTCCTCCATCACCATGTGGTACACTGGAGCCACAGTCAGGGACAAACAGAGACTACAGCGTATTGTGCGCTCTGCTGAGAAGGTGATCGGCCGCGGACTTCCATCTCTGCAGGACCTGTACGTTTCCAGGGCTCTGGCACGTGCAGGTCGGATCACAGCTGACCCTTCTCACCCTGGACACGGACTATCTGAGCCACTTCCCTCAGGCAGGAGGCCACTCCCCTCAGGCAGGAGGCCACTCCCCTCAGGCAGGAGGCAACGGTCCATTCGGACCAGAACCTCCCGTCACAAGAACAGCTTCTTTCTCTCTGCCGTTGGACTCAGGAACACTAAGCACCTTGGACACTGCACTGTCACTTCCTATTGCTCTACTTAACTTTACATTGTATTATGTACATACCACCACTTCCTATTGCACTACTACATAACTTAATACTTTATATTTTATTATGTATAGATCATGCCGTTCAGTTTTCATTGTTCAATGTTTTGTGGTTTGTGTTGCACCGAATCACATGGACAAGTTCCTATGTCTGTACATTTTGTTTATCGACAAATGGCCTATTATGATTATGATTATGAAGTAATGATGTTTGTAGATTGTTCAAGTGTGACCTGCATGGTTTATGGATTTGAACATTTCTTCTTTCCTTTGCAGAAACAAATATGTAGCAGTTCTGAGGCTGACTTTCTAGTAATAGGAAAAACTCCAGATCCATAAACTGATTCTACTGGAGCATCAACATCACCAGCTGTACTGAATGCATTCTGTTCCTCAGAATAGGAACTTGGTGCTGATGTGTTTTTAAGTTCAAATTTGTGCCATTTCTTTTTAAAGCTTGTATAGGACTTTGGGTCAGCGCAGTCTTTCAGTTGGGACTTTGTTCTGGAGTCAGCACTGTGTCTGTAGATGTTCTTAAATGGACACTATAATAGCTCAGCACACTTACAGCCCCCAGGGATAAGAGAGCTGACAATAGGATTGCAAAAGACAGAGTCCTCAGCGTCAGCAAAACTCTCTTTTCCCAAATAATTTCACCTGTTTACCTGATACTTTATTTACAAATGTTCAAATGTAATAATCAACTGCATCTGTGTTTATAAGCTATGTTAAATGTTACCTAAAAAATGGATGAGAATCATGCACTAGCAGCTTATCCAAACACGCTTTCTTTTTAGGTAAGGACACCTTTTTAAAAATATGTTCATAACAAATGATGCAATGCTAACTTCCTGTCTACTTATAGATGTTCTCCTGATGGTGGAAGTGCCGTGAGCTATGCTAACAAATAAAGAGGAGGCCCCATCTAAAACGAGCCCTGTGTGAGTCACCATAAGAGCACACAAAAATGCTTAGCCCAATACAGACGTTATTTTCTTTTTTTTTAATATACAGCTCATCTTGCTATTTTTCCCTACTGCATTTACTTGAGTACTTCTCAGCCACATTAGCAGTTTAACTTATTCAACAGGAGGGTCTGGGGCCACTTCCCCAAAATGTCTCTTACCATTTCAGACCTTTTTCCTATATTCAGGTCCAGCTGTTGAGGTTGTGGTGCTGTAAAATGATGATGTGATGATGTGATTAAACTGTGCCAGGAGAACGTGACTTAATCCAGCCAGTTATTAATACATTAGTATACTTAATTAATCAATACAATATCGGCTATGAAAAATATTTAGGGTCAAATTGTGTTCATAACTAAATAAATGTACCAAAACCATAGAACAATTTGTTGAATGCCAAGTTAAATACTATGAACTTTGTACCACTTGAGTTTCACAATGTATTTGTTAACACTAATAGTGTTAAAAGTGTTTTTTTTTAGACAATTAAACCAATCACCATTGACATGGATGGATGGACTGCAATAGAATGCACATAACACAGGGAAGGTATAACTGACCAAACATCAGCAGGTATAACTACAAATATGATATAAAGTCCAATGTATATTCTCTCTTTAACTGAAAATGTAAAAGTAATAGTTATCTTTACTACTCTATATTTTACTGCTCCTGACTTTTCCTTTATGCCAAAGTGAAAGAAGTTAAATTAAATAAAACAAATGGCAAGCAGTGACATTAAAGGGGCCATAACATGCTTTTTTTCACGTTTCGTAGTCTATCCTAAGTGTATAATTGATAATAATAAGGGTTGTGCAACACCCTTAATATAATAGTTAAGAAATATCATCCAGACCTTGGACCCCCTCACCAACCCGGAAATGCAAACGGCTTGGTTTGATATTCGCCCCCACCCTTGCGAAGAGCGATCTGGCTCCCCCGCCCAACCCGTAACGTAGTCTCAGAGCGCGTGTGTGCCCCGCCCACCCATGACGTAGCCCCACAGCTGTCTGCTCCGCGCGAGTGAATGAGAAACGATAGAACTTCAGATCAACACTACTTTGAGCCTAAATAAATCTGGTGTTTATTCTACAGCGTGCGCAGAACAGATATATATATATATATATATATATATATATATATATATATATATATATATAAAAGTCTTATGTCCATCGCGCTCTTATTTCCTGGTTTTTCGGTATCGGCTAGAACTTCTCTCCGTTTATTTTCCCGGTTGTTGCATCAACTGCCACATAAACCTTCACCATTGTGATAATAGTAAAGAGTACGATATCATTAATGACGTTTTGGGCCTCTTTGAGCCGTGTTTCGTCGCAGAAAAACTCCGGAATGGGCTTGTAGGGAGACACAGCCTGCAGCAGCGCAGCGCGGAGCCAGGGGGAAGGAGGCGGCAGGCAGGAGGCGGGAGGGGGATAATGACGCGTGCTTTCCCTTATGACGCGGTCTTGCCCCAACGCCCGTCAGTTTGGAGATTCGAGGAAAGGAGATAGTCTGTAATATAGCTAAACACTGCGAGAATCAATCAAAAAAACACTCTGGGTACATATATGAAGCACAAATAGCAATGTAAGAAGGTTAAAAGCTCTGAAAAGTCGATTTTGCATGTTATGGGACCTTTAACAAATAACTCTGATAAAATGTTAATTCCCATAAAGACTGAATGGAACGAGTGGAGATCCTCACCTGCTCTATCGTGTAAAGAGCCTGTTGGGGTTTTTATACATGAAATATTGCTTGAAACGGTTATCTCGTTTGTGGCTGTGGACTTGACTCTGACCCACTGAAAAAGCCAAAGTCCAGTCTGCCAAAAAATCCTCTGCACAAAAAAGCGATGTGATTGGAGTTACATGCAAAAACATTTACGTTCCTCTCATCAGTCAGCAGACCGACATTTTTTTTCTTACTTAGACAGCATAAAACACATCAGACTGATCTCCCGCTGTTGAAGCTTTCTCAGGCCTGTGGGATAGGCTCCTGTGTTTGGAGCCACAGCCAGGGACAAACAGAGACTACAGCGCATTGTGAGCTCTACTGAGAAGGTGATCGGCTGGAGACTTCCATCTCTGCAGGACCGGTACGTCTCCAGGACTCTGGGATGTGCAGGTCGGATCACCCTGGACATGGACTATTTGAGCCACTCCCCTCAGGCAGGAGGCCACTCCCCTCAGGCAGGAGGCCACTCCCCTCACGTTACATTTTGTCTACATAGTAAGCCTATTTTTATCTTGTAGGAAATTTAAATTGTTTTACTTCAATTCATGCCTTTTTGATTCTACCTTATTTTCCGGACTATAAGTTGCACCTTTTTTCATAGTTTCGGCCGGGAATATTTTACTTATATTTCTGATTATATACTTATACTCCAGAGTGACTTGTATGTGATATTATTTGTTATTTTCAACCTTATTTCATACTCCAGTGCAACTTATTGTTTTATTTTTTGGGCTGGTGCGACTTATTCTCCGGTGCGACAAAGCAAGTCCCTATGTTTGTGAATCTTGTTCATTGGCAACTAACCTTTTCTGATTCTGATTCTGATCTGAAAAACAGTAATCACCTCTACATAGATAAGACCACAACAGACATAATCAAGACTATTGATCTTCCAGTGCCAGCCTCACTGTGATCCTGAAGAGCACCCGACCTTACACTCGAGAAACCCACTGAAGTGCTCATCTTTCTTATCCAAGGCTTTTTATTGTTTGTGTATTGGATAGGATTATTACAAACAGCACAGTTATTACTCAAAAGCCAAATAGGCCTGGTCCTTTCGTTATGTTGACACCAAAAATCAAATATATATATTGTCTATTGGACGGTTGACCATTATGTGCTGATTACTTAATAAAATGACCATGTCTATAGCCTCATAATGCTGTTTATGAATTATCCTATCCAATTAAGTATATTTCAATATTTGTTTGAAGTCTAACAAAGGCATTAATTTAGCCGGGAGGACCTCATAATGACCCACGATGTTCATGACTTTGAAAATCATGATGAATGGATCATTTTTGTTCAAAAGTCCTCCAAACTGGTAAATATCCTGTATTCAAGTCGGTTCAAAGGTCTTTCCACGATTTCCATGCTCATTATAGTAGATCATTGTTTAATTAATTAATGAAGTCATCCATGAAACCACAGAAAATCATGTTATTCCTTGTGAACTAATGCATGATACAACATGAATTCATGTCCCCTTATTATAAACGTTGCCATTACTTGCACTACTTTGTAGTCCAAAAACAGACAGTTGTTTATCCAGATCATTTGCTCCCTTTTCTTCAGAGACTTTAAACCAGATGCCCTACCTGTGCCCAGTGGCCAAATGAATCCAAAAGTTTCACAAACAGACGTAACAACGTCTCCTTGGTAAATAAATGTACCAACCAAAGCATCTAGGAAGCATTGTACACCATCCTGCCATTGCACATTCAGATACCACTGATGCGTCCTAATCCTTATGACCGAGCGAAGTCTAAACTTAGTATGTGATTCAGAGAGGACACTCAACTTCATGTGAATTCCTTCAGACATACAATAGCTTAGACTTGTTATTTTTCACATTACTTTTGGGACACTAAGCCCTGTCTGATGCTAATCTCTTGTTTGGGTGATAAAATGTTCTAGCACCATTGATTTTAAGTAGGTCACTCTAACTCCACACTTTTGCCTTGGAAAATGGAGAGTTTGGTCCTTTTGTTAATGAAGGGCAAATGAAAACAAAAAAACGACACAAAAGGAACGTATAACTCTACAATTTACCACCTCAGGCATCAGCAAATTCAAGCCATTTATATAAACCATTGGATTCAAAAATAGTGGACGAAGGTATTCAAACCATTCGATAGTCATTTTACATTTACCCCTGAAATTAGACGAGTCATGAGTACAACAGTGCGCCAGGCTTGAAATTCCTCTGCTGAAAACGCTGTGCCTTTTCACACATCTCTCTAAATTGTATTCCCAATTCAGCCAGGCTCATGTAATGAAAGCAAACAAGGACAAGCGCTCTTGTTTTCCTAATAAACGCTGTAAATATTGATGAGGCGAGGTCATTATGCTCTGCCCGAAAGTCTCATCAATAGTTGAGTAAAAGGTGAGACGTCGGGATTTTCCGTGCACGCACTTTTTACATCCTAACAACACACTGGCCCTTGATTTGTTCAGTCATCCGCCTCGATTAGAATGCCCCGGAGACATCGGTTTCTATCAGTTTGCATAGCGTGGACTACTTCAAGTTCAGCTCTTTTGTTTCACACGCTGAGAAGACACTTTTTGCATGAAGTCTGGGAGTATTTGTATTAATTAAGGCTCGCGAGGGCACGCCGCTTATATTTAGTGAGTTTGGCTGGCTTTCTCTCAGCCGGGTT
>NW_027316278.1:28415270-28647770 GCF_026437365.1 Eucyclogobius newberryi | reverse complement strand
GGTTTCTACTTTTTCCCACTGGGTTTTTGTAGTTTTTCCTTGCCAAAAAGGAGGGTCTAAGGACAAGAGTTGCTCTGTGACAGTCTTCCTTTTGCTTGTTGGTTATTCTGCTTCTCTATTATTGACCAATGACTGACCCCTCTGCCATTTTTTCAGCAATAACATCGAACAAAAAAAAATGATTTCAGTCAGAATCACTAGTTTGAGGAACACTTTTCTTCTATATTCAAATTGTGATGGAAATGGGAAAGATTACAATGTGCTATTGCAGAGTAGATAAAGTCTGTGCAATCACTGGGGCTGAAAAGGAAATACTAAAATATAAGTATCACTGTAGAATTGAAATTGAAGCAAATCCTGTCACACTTGTTTTCCACAGCACTCACAGCAAAAGGCAGGGGCCTGTGCAAATGCACGGGGCCACACGCGTCACTAGGGGCACCGCAAAAGTTGAGTATCTATTTATTTATCCATTTATGTGATCAAACTTTTTAAAATATAGTTTGTATCGGCATTTGATATTAGCGCACCTGTGCAACAGTCAATGTAAATACATTCACCCCTCCACCACTTCCTTAGCCCCTTCACAATAAAATATGTTTAGCGTGTGAAACATAAATAATGCAGGTTCGCCATAACCTAGACAATTACATTTAAAACTAGGCTAGGCAAAATAATATGTCTGTTTGCCGTAACACGACCGACCCGCTATGAAACTAGCCGACTGGAAAAAAAATATCAGCATTTTGTTGACAAAATTTGTCAACAAAATGCTCATTTTTTTTCCGTCAAATCGTCAAAATCTTTTATTTTTCAATTATTTCGCCGACTTACCGACCGGACTTTCCTAAACCGCCATATCAAATATTTTTATCACGCTGATAAACGTGTCTTTCATCTCAAAGGACTGATAACGCACCGCGCAACACATGTGCGTCTTCATTTTCAGTCCTCCACATGCATTTGTTACAAAACAGAGCGCGCGTAGGAGTCGTCATAGCGTTTTTGACAAGGAGGTTTGCTTGTTGTTGTTGTTGTTGTTTTATGGCGGTTGGCATCCGAGTGTTGCATTACCGCCAGACTTTATTCCCCAGACCTTGTCGTAGTCCTAAAAGTTCCTCTTCCAGTGCCCTGACTTCCAGTGCTTTGACAAAGCCCAAGAGGTCATGAGATGCCTTTGTTATTGTATCCTATAGAAGTTGTTGTTGTTGTTGTTGTTTTATGGCGGTTGGCATCCAATTGTTGCATTACCGCCAGACTTTATTCCTCAGACTTTTCGTAGTTGTTGTTGTTGTTGTTTTATGGCGGTTGGCATCCAAGTGTTGCATTACCGCCAGACTGTATTCCTCAGACTTTGTCGTAGTTGTTGTTGTTGTTGTTGTTGTTGTTTTATGGCGGTTGGCATCCGAGTGTTGCATTACCGCCAGACTTTATTCCTCAGACGTTTCGTAGTCCTCAGACTCTGTCGTAGTCCGTAAAAGTACTCCTCCCATCGCTTTGGCGTTACAAAGCCCATGAGGTCATGATGTGTTTTTGTGACTAGAATAGTTGTCCTCAGACTGTCGTAGTCCGTCAAAGTACTCCTTCCATTGCTTTGGTGTTACAAAGCCCATGAGGTCATGATATGTCTTTGTGACTAGAATAGTTGTTGTTGTTTCAGAGACCAACCGGCTTTATTCCAGGGAGACTCTTCTTCATCTTCCTCTCCTTCTTTGACGTTCGGTGCTTCCACCGTACAGCTTTATTCTTTAGGCTTCATTCTATAGGCTTTAATATGTCCACTGATGTCGCTGCTTGGTAGCCGTGCGTCTACGAGACTGGGCGAGGACAGGAGACCACCCCCACCCCCATCTCGTCACTCTGATCACTCTGACTCCCCAAAAGCAGACCCCCATCACTCCGACTCCCATTTAGCGCCTTTAGCCTGTTTTCTATATCTGCCCAATCAAGCTCCTTTGTTCCAAGGAATCTCCCTGCAGCTTTAGCAATGATCCTGATCCTTTCAGTTCTGCTTTGAGTCTGAGCAGCACAGTTTACAACATCCACCATAAAGAGTACAAAATCCTCTCTATCCACAACCAGGGTATTCTCATTAATTCTGGAACCTGCACACTTGGGACCTCCACTCTTGAAACCTTCACACTTCTTGGGAGCCACGCTGGCCTTTCTCATTTCGCCCTGGCTGGGAGCAGCGCTGGCTCCTCTCTCTGTATTTACTCTAAACTCGTTACTTGAAACTTTCAGGGACACCTACGATAACTCCTCTGACCGTGTTTCTTTCAGCATCAGACACAAGAATGTCCTTTCCACCCAGACGTTTAGTTCCAGTCGCCTTCCGTTGCTGAGCCGCGTCCTTGCACACGACCAGCAGCGAGCCATCTCTAAGGACACTCGCACTCTTGATCACTCCCACAGCTACAGTTAGGCTCTTTGACAATGCCACTGAATTCCACTCCTTAAAGGATGCACTATCCTGTGCAAGCTTTATGATCACCTTACAGTCTCTGCTCTCACCCCGGATATCAATAGCTTCAGCCTCATCCTGCTGCTCATTCCCAGAACCCTCGGACGAGCTAAGGGACTTTTTACGTTTCCGGGCACGTGCAGGCAGAAAAGGCTGCTCCTCCACGCCGTCCAGAGCGTCTTCCATCCCCGATCCACTCTCCTCCGCCATCTCCCGTCTCTCCAGACCGGGTGTTGAGCAAGGTCTCCTCACAGTTTTAGTCCAGGGCTTGTTCGTAGTCCTCAGACTCTGTCGTAGTCCGTAAAAGTACTCCTTCCATTGCTTTGGTGTTACAAAGCCCATGAGGTCATGATATGTCTTTGTGACTAGAATAGTTGTTGTTTCAGAGACCAACCGGCTTTATTCCAGGGAGACTCCTCTTCATCTTCCTCTCCCTCCCCGACGCTCGGTGCCTCCACCGCACAGCTTCACTCTTTAGGCTTCATTCTATAGGCTTTAATATTTCCACTGATGTCGCTGCTTGGTAGCCGTGCGTCTACGAGACTGGGCGAGGACAGGAGACCACCCCCACCCCCATCTCGTCACTCTGATCACTCTGACTCCCCAAAAGCAGACCCCCATCACTCCGACTCCCATTTAGCGCCTTTAGCCTGTTTTCTATATCTGCCCAATCAAGCTCCTTTGTTCCAAGGAATCTCCCTGCAGCTTTAGCAATGATCCTGATCCTTTCAGTTCTGCTTTGAGTCTGAGCAGCACAGTTTACAACATCCACCATAAAGAGTACAAAATCCTCTCTATCCACAACCAGGGTATTCTCATTAATTCTGGAACCTGCACACTTGGGACCTCCACTCTTGAAACCTTCACACTTCTTGTGAACACTTCAGTTTTGCTCCCACGTCACACTTCCCATACTCGTGATCTCCTGCACATTTACCACATCTTTGCCTCCCTCTACAGACCGCTGCAATATGCCCAAAGCGCTGGCACTTAAAGCAACGCAGGGGCGGTGGAACATATGGCCTAACGTCATGGCACATGAACCCAATGAACACTTACTAGGCAGGCACCTCCCTTCGAGTGTTACCATTACCGACAAGCTGTCACATCTTACCCCAGACCGGGTCACCTTCAACCGCCTAGCGTCCACCACCGTAGCTCCAGTCAAATTCTCCTTAACTTCATCCACAGACGTCGCCGTAGGGACACCTACGATAACTCCTCTGACCGTGTTTCTTTCAGCATCAGACACAAGAATGTCCTTTCCACCCAGACGTTTAGTTCCAATCGCCTTCCGTTGCTGAGCCGCGTCCTTGCACACGACCAGCAGCGAGCCATCTCTAAGGACACTCGCACTCTTGATCACTCCCACAGCTACAGTTAGGCTCTTTGACAATGCCACTGAATTCCACTCCTTAAAGGATGCACTATCCTGTGCAAGCTTTATGATCACCTTACAGTCTCTGCTCTCACTCCGGATATCAATAGCTTCAGCCTCATCCTGCTGCTCATTCCCAGAACCCTCGGACGAGCTAAGGGACTTTTTACGTTTCCGGGCACGTGCAGCCAGAAAAGGCTGCTCCTCCACGCCGTCCAGAACGTCTTCGACCACCGATCCACTCTCCTCCGCCATCTCCCGTCTCTCCCAGACCGGGTCACTTTCAACCGCCTAGTGATCGCTACTCTGTTGGCGCCACTCTAGTTTGCATAGGACATGTGTTTCTCTGTCAGGGTGTGAAATTTGACTTACGCAAATGCATTCTGGGATTGAAACACGCCCAGCAGCGTCATCACAACAAACATGGCAGCGCCCGTGTCCCCCGCATGTTCCCCCCGCTCGCCTTCGCTACCAAAATAAAGGATAGCGGCGTACAAAAGGTCGATTAAAATATCTTAAAATCTGGAGATTTAGTCTCTTGATCGGGTTGATAGAGACGTTTGAAAGCTATGTTTTATGTGATTATGCCATGAATGTTTGTCCGAATCAACTCCCTACACCGCATGTTTCACCTTGTGTTACGTATTTTTCCACTGTTAAGGTTTTATATTCCCAATGCTTTAACTCGAGTGCCCATCACAGGTGAAAGAAGATGTAGAATGTGTCTACCTCAAGAAATAATGTGCACAAACTGCCAAAAGTGTTTAACGTGTAAATGTTAAACAGGGTTCAATGTTTTTGCCATTATTATTTACTCGAGTTTTATTTTCTCGGCCAGGAAGTTTTCGCTGTAGCGCCCGCCCCTTTCGCTCCCAGCATGCCCTGCGGGCCAGGTATCAAAAGGACGCTCCAAGCTAGAAACGCTCTCTTGCTCTTCCTCTTCTCTTGCTCTTCTCTTCTCTTCTCTCTTGGGAGCCGCCTCCACGGACGAGCCTTTCACTTTTCCTTTGTCTCAACAAAATCCGTCCGTCACGTGGTCGACAAGGCCATGCCAGCCCTGGACTCTGAAACCACCTGGAACTACCTGGAACTAAGCTTAAGCGCTAAGAGATTCTGTTTCTGAGATAACGTCACTCCTTCCAAATATTATGGCTAAGCATGGAGGAGCTAAACAGCTGATTGTGCACGTGGGTGCAGTGGACATGCGGCGGGAACAGACTGAAGTTTTGAAAAAAGACTTCTTGAAGTTATTCGACGTGCTTGATAAAATGGAAATCAAAACTTTCATAAGTGGACCTCTTCCAAACATCGACAGGAGGATAAACAAGTTTAGCCGGCTTCTTCAGCTGAACACATGGCTGTCCAAAGAGTGCTCCCCGAGAGGACTACACTACATTGAGAACTTCTATCTATTCTGGAAACGAGAGGACCTGTTTAAGAGAAATGGCCCCCACCTATGCAGAGGTGGAGTGAGGGTGCTGACAGAGAACCTGCTCCACGCTCTGAGGCATTGGACTGGGCCTGGACAGGGTCCTGAGCAGATAGTTAGAGAAGAGAGGAATGAGAGAAGAATTCCTGCTCCCTCAGCCAGAGACCGAGCCAATGTTTCAACATCAAAAGCACCACAACCTCAGCCTCCACCAAAGGATTCATCAGCAGCTGCTCCACCACCACCAGCAAAGGATTCAGCTCCAGCTGCTCCACATTCACCTCCACCGCCTCCAGCAAAGGAACAATCTTCAAAGGCCTTGGACCCATCTGTGACAAGCCCAACAACATCCCTGTCATCGCCCCTGCCTTCACACCAGCCCTGGGTTCCCCCTGCAACATCTACTCCCACTAAAGATTCATCATTCTCCTTCTCATCTCCACTCTCACCCATGGACCTTCCCAGCCATTTTGAAAGTCTGATCAAATCAGGCATTAAGATGGCTCCACTCACGCCCAATATAGCAAGGGCTATGCCGACTACACCAACAAAAGCCCCACCACCCATCCCCCCTCGCCTCTCACCTGGTCCCAAACTCTCCTTGGCTACAAAAGCCCAACCACCCATCCAACCTCGCCTTTTACCTGGTATCTCCCATAGCTAGGATGCACTGGGTCTCAGCGTTGCCGGGACTTATTGTCACATTAAAAATCAAACCAACCCGGGGCCCTATGTAAAAAGAGCCCCCCCTAGTGCTATTTCTGTAGTCACATCATCACACAGATGGAAAAACAAAATGCGAGTCAGGCCCAATCTGAGAAATGTGATTCATATTCCCTGTGAAAAGATAAAGCCCAGTCCCACTGAAACTAGTCTGAAACTTGCTGTGCTAAATGTCAGATCCTTATGTAACAAATCTCTCTTAATTAATAATTTTATTTCTTCTTATAATCTTGATTTTATGTTTTTAACTGAAACATGGCTTGACAAAAACACAGGAAATGTAGTTCTGAGAGAATCTGCTCCACCCAACTTTAAGTTTGAATCTGAAACACGAGAAAACAAAAAAGGGGGTGGAGTCTGTGCCGTCTTTAGAGATGAAATAATTACCCGCAGGTTGTCTTTTGGGGTGTTTTCATCATTTGAGTATGTATCCTTTAAAATGGAGCTAAAACGGTCTCCATCCATTCTCTTCATTGTTTTATACAAGCCTCCCCAGCACTGCCAAAGTTTTATTGATGATTTTACTGAGATGCTTTCAGTCATATGCACAGACTTTGATGGTTTGGTCATTACAGGTGATTTCAACGTGCATGTTGATAATGTTTGTGACAGAAACGCTAAAGAGCTTGATGCTGTCCTTGAAACCTTCAGTCTTACTCAGCATGTGAGAGGCCCCACCCACAGCAAAGGACACACTCTAGATCTCATAATTACAAAGGGGGTAAATATTTCAAATGTTAATGTGATCGATGTTGCTCTGTCTGATCATTTCTGTGTCTTCTTTGACCTGTCTGTTTCTCCCCAACCTCCGGTTGGTCCTGCAGTTGTTCAGAGGAGACACATAAGTGATGGCACAGGTGCACTGTTTATGGAAATGATAAACTTTGAAAATGTCTCATGTTCTAATGTAAATGATTTGTTGAACTCTGTTACATCTAGTGTTTTGAATGTTCTGGACACCATCGCCCCTATAAAGGCTAAAATGGTTAAAAATAAGCAGAAGGCAAATGATGATTTGGTCAGGGCACAGAAAAGGGAGTGCCGCAGGGCCGAACGGAAATGGCGCAAGTCAAAGCTCCAGGTTCAAAAAGAGATTTACAAAGAAAAGCTGAACATGTACAACCTAATCTTATGTAGAACTAGGGAAAGATATTTTTCTGAAATAATTGGAAGCTGCAGTAACAACTCGCGTGTCCTGTTTGCCACAGTAAACAGATTAACAGACCCTCCAGCTCAGCTGCCATTAGAACTCATTTCCACATCCAAGTGTAATGAGTTTGCATTATTCTTTAATGACAAAGTTCAGGGCATTAAAAATGCTATAAATCCCACAATGCAAAAAATTACCCTAAAACCACCAAGACACTTAGAGCTAACTCACTTTGCACCAATAACTGACAAAACTGTCCATGAGATCATCACCAGTCTGAGTTCATCTACATGCTGCCTTGATGTGTTACCCACCAGATTTCTAAAGTCTGTGCTGAACAGTTTGTTAGCACCATTCACTCACATAGTTAACATGTCGCTTCAATCTGGAACATTCCCAATGTCTTTGAAAACTGCGGTCATAAAGCCTCTCCTAAAGAAGAGCAGTCTTGATGCCGCAGTACTGAGTCATTACCGGCCCAATCTGTAATCTGCCATTTTTGGGCAAAGTCCTTGAAAAGGTTGTTTACCAACAGCTCACAGATTTCCTCTTAATAAACAACTCATTTGATGTTTTTCAGTCAGGTTTTAGACCTCATCACAGCACTGAGACTGCTCTTGTCAAGGTGACAAATGACATCCGCCTGAACTCTGACACGGGCAAAGCCTCAGTCTTAATTCTGTTAGATCTGAGTGCTGCTTTTGACACTGTCGATCATGGGATCCTCTTACAGAGACTAGAGGACTGGGTGGGCATCACTGGCACTGCCCTAAACTGGTTAAGGTCCTATCTGGAAGACAGGAAGTACTTTGTTGAAATTGGTAGCTGTGTCTCAGACCACATGACCCTGACCTGTGGAGTGCCCCAAGGGTCAGTCCTGGGTCCCCTTCTGTTCAACCTCTACATGCTGCCGTTGGGTCAGTTGATACGCAGTGAAAATGTGTCCTATCACAATTATGCAGACGACACTCAGATCTATGTTTCACTATCGGCAGGTGACTATGGACCAGTAGATTCACTCTGTCACTGCATCCAACAGATCAGTGTGTGGATGCAAAACAACTTTCTCCAGCTGAACTCAGACAAGACTGAAATAATCGTTTTTGGCCCACAGAAACAAAGAGAAAGTGTTAGCGGTCACCTCCAGAGTCTCGCTCTAAAACCTACAAACCAAATTAGAAATCTGGGGGTAATAATGGACTCAGACTTGAACTTTAATAGCCACGTCAAATCAATAACATCAGCAGCTTTTTACCATCTAAAAAACATTGCCAAAATCAAAAATATAGTGTCAAAACCAGATTTAGAGAGACTTATCCATGCGTTTGTCTCCAGTAGATTAGACTACTGTAACGGCCTGCTCACTGGCCTCTCCAAACGAGCTGTAAAACAGCTGCAGTACATCCAGAACGCTGCTGCTCGGGTCCTGACTAGAACCAGGAAGTATGATCACATTAGTCCTGTTCTCAGGTCTCTGCACTGCCCCCTGTGGCTCAGAGAATAGACTTTAAAGCAGCTCTGCTTGTGTACAAGTCTCTCCATGGCCTAGCACCAAAGTACATCTTAAGATAAGATAAGATAAGATAAGATATTCCTTTATTGTCCCACATGGGGAAATTTCATTGGTGCAACGCAGGTAGATCCAGAGGTAGATACAGAAGAACAGATCACTTATAGGAAATCTGAAAAACACTTTCACTAGAAGATCTCCTATAAATAAATAAAAACTCCCATAGACAAATAAATACATAAATACCATTGCATGTGATCACGACAGTAATTGCACATGAATATGTGTCACGACAGCACATAGATTGCACATGAATTCCAACAGCAATTGCACATATGACAGAATTGCACATCAGTATTAGGTTAGGTCAGTATTGCGCCGGGATAACGTGACGATCTCTGGGTAAGACGACTGTTCTCCTCAGTTTCATCAGTTCCTCCTTTGTGTAAACGCGGTACGGCGCCGGCCGGGGGGCGGGGCCGGAGCCGGGGGGCGGGGCCGGAGCCGGGGGGCGGGGCCGGAGCCGGGGGACTCAGAGCCAAGACACATCGCAACGACACGACGAAAACACTCAATCCAGCCGAATAAAGTCAAAACAAGTTAATTTAAAGCGATTCCAGTGCGTGTCCCGATCGTTCGTGAAGTTCCTCTTTCATATAAACGTGTACATAAACGTGTACCGATGACACGCCGTACTTTAGCGCGGCCGGAGGGCGCGGGGGGGGGGCGCTGGTGGGCTCGCTCGGAGCTAGCTCACGTCACAACAACACAACGAAAAACGCTCAAATCCAGCCGAAAAAAGTCAAAAACAGTTGAATTAAAAAACTATTCCAGCGCGTGTCCCTATCGTACAGTAAAATAGAAAAAATATACTAACTATATTTACAAAATATAGGAGATATCTTGGATATGTTAGTGCCATATGAACCATCTCGGACTCTGAGGACCTCAGGGACCGGCCTCCTGCTGGTGCCAGAGTCAGGACAAAACATGGGGAATCTGCGTTTCAGTTTTATGCAGCTAAAATCTGGAACAGTCTTCCTGAAGATGTGAGACAGGTTCTACTCTGACAATGTTCAAATCTAAGCTAAAAACAGTTTTGTTTAGCTGGGCATATGACTGAAAGGATTTTTTCTTTGCACTATTCTCTTTTGTTTGTGATTTTATTAGTTTAGACAATCAGTTGGATTGATAATTTTTAATTTAGTTAATTTTATTGTATTTCTGTTTCTGTAATTTCTTTGTGATTTGAATGCATTTTTCCTGCTGTGAAGCACTTTGAATTGCCTTGTGTATGAAATGTGCTCTACAAATAAACTTGCCTTGCCTTGCCTAAACCGGACAGACTTTCTTTGCTACTTCGTTTCTTTTCTTTTTTTGAAGTAATCTACGCCGTTTACGTGGATCAGCGCTACGTTCTCATCTGAGTAAAGGCCGCGTGAGGATCTAACACGCCGCTAAAGCGTTCTACCGCTAAGGAACAACCGGACATCGCCTCCGTTGCCAAGGACCTCACAGCCGCCGCTGCCTTCCTCGCTCCGGCCAGCACACCGCTCCACGGCCAGCACACAGCTCCACGGCCGCCGCCCGCTTCACGAACCTTCGCCGCCACACCGCTCCACGCGACGCCTCGCTACGGACCTCGTCCGCGGACAAGGACCAGCCGGACCGAGTCTCTACAGAACCGTAAGCCGAGTTCAGAGTGCGGTTCCTTTTGTGGTGTGATTTGGGTAGAGCTCAGCTGTTCCTCCTCCCTTTAGCTTCTCACTTTCCCTCTTTTTGATATAGATTAGCATAGACACGTTTGGTTATCAAAGGCAAAACCCTGGTTTAACATTATCTGCATGAAATCTGCTGTTAAATCTGATATAACATCACCTGTGATTTACCTGTGCGCATTTCTGCTCCGGTGTTTTTGATTACCCTTTTGATAAATAAACTACACGAAAGAGTTATTGACTATTGTTTGTTTGATTAGACTATGTGTAAGTCCCTGAATCGTGAAACACCCTTCAGACCTTGTTAACGAGCGCGATTAAGGGCCGTATCTTAGCTCTTTGGGTTTAACCCTGGTGCCCCGTCTGGTCTCGTTTCTGCTAAGAAATCTCCCTTAATCATAAACTGAATACATGTAGTTTGAGACCCTACATTCTATATAGATACAGCTTAATATGATACAGACTCTTTTCCCCAATGTCACCCATGATAGTCTGGTGCGCCTCACTTCATTACATCAGACGTGCATTTAATAGAATAGTGAGCGTTCATAGACTTTATTTTATTTCACACAGTAGTATATATGCTTGTGAAATGTTTAAGGTATGGACTCCTCTTCTCGTTTGAAAAATAAGGGCCCCCGTGACACACAAGATCCCAAGAAAGCTATAAACAGCCCTGTATTTCTCAAGTTTTTACTCAAACTCTTCTCCTGACTTGACCTGTAACCAAAGCTTGCATACAAACAGAAAGATCCCAGGGGGAGTCTTAGCTCCACAGCCATCTGCCACCCGCACTGATATACAAACTGGTGAGTGCCAAAAGGGCGCGGTTATGGGAGTTGGCGGAACAGAGGCCAGGGTCACGGTCTCGTGTTGTCCCGGGATATGTGTGGAGACAGAACATGGCATCCAAATAGGGCCATGGAGAGGATGGTAGAAAGAACAGGCCAAAGGGCAAAGAAAAACTTCCACTTCAGCAAAATAAAGTGCACTTTTCAACCTCAAGCCAGAGCTATTTCTACGTTGGTAACTTCGATTGCAGTGTAATTATTTGATCTTAGTACTTAAGGAGGCTATAGTATATAAACTATACAGTGAATTGTGATTTAAGTACTTCAGACGTATACATATTTATTAGGTTTTATTAAACACAGTTGTATGCAAGCCATTCTGCTACATCCAGTACTTCAGTAGAGGCAACATAGGTGGAGCACAGAGCAGGAGCATGACGACGGCAGGAGCAGGAGACACACGAAGGTCCTGGACCGACGAGGTGCATCAGGTGAAATATAAAAAAACAAGTACAAAATCACAAAAGCTCAGGCAGCACTACTGAACATGATGGGATTATCTAGCAGAGTGGTGGTGAGATAAAAGTATCAGATATATATATATGTGCATGTGTGTCTCGTCTGCAGCCCTGTGAGGAGCCGGCCACGCCCCCTGCCACACATGCTCTGATGAAAGAGACACAAAACCAAACATTCTAACAAACGTATTAGTGTGTATAATTGATGCTGCTTACCATTCCTTTTAAAACATGGTTTAAATACATGGTATTTAAAACTAAAAGCAAATCTAAAAGTAGTATTTTTGTTACTTTACATTTGATATATGACTAGTACTCCTTGACTGGAGGTTCAGCGGTTCAAACCTCACCTGAACGTATACTACTGTTGTTGTTGATTTAACTATTTGTCTTTGCGCAGATTGAAGAATTGGTGTTTCTTCATGTATAACATCATGTTAGGACTACGCCCTCAGTATCTGACATACAACACTGGTGACCATAACTTGAGGTCTCCGAGGCTCATTCTATTTTGTTGCACCGTCACAGAAAGAACTGCACATCGACGTAAGTAACTGGTCTCACAAAGAACAGAAGAGACTGTTAAATGTCTTCATGTTGTAGGCTATGTTTAAATGCACATAAAAAAAAAATAGATCATTGACTGATTTCTTGAGATAATCAGATTATTGAAATGTAATCATAGTGATGTGAGTAATATGATTCCTTTCTGATTGTTCACAGTTTTTGACCATGACAATCAAAAATAGATTCAACTCAATTAGGTTCCCCTGGTTAAGAAAAGGTAAATAAAAAAAATATATTGCAGGAACACATTTTGCTGTAAGAATGAAAAACAAAACCACTCCAAAAAAAATCAAAATGTAAAATAAACATCATAATTCACATACACAACATGCAGAGGCCGACTGGCTCTGATGCGCCTTGTCTGTCGCTTGAGCAGGTCTAATAGGGTGTAATAGTGGATCGTTGGTCCAGAGCAGGACGTCTAATGAAGAGCCTTAATCACTGTGAATGTGTCTCCAGAGGTACGGAGGCTAAACCAGGGACCTGAAGCCATCAGCACAGCACACATTTATAGATGCCTATGTCACCTGTGTGCGAGAGGCAGACAGGATTAAATGGAGACGAGGCAGAGTTATTAATTACGGTCCCATTAACGCCATCAGCTTTCACCGAGTTCATCTGGATGTGATTCATTAGCTGAACACAACTCTTCAGTAATAATATTAGAGCACCATGAAGTGATCTCTCATCTACCCTCAACTTTATGAGGTGACAAAAGTCATTTTGTTTTCTCTGAGGTGGTTTTCAAATCTTTTTTCTTTCATCGGTTTTAGGTACTGTTAATATAGACTTAAAGGAATAATAGAGGATTTTTTGCCGAGTTGAGAATTCAAGTGACTTACTTAGTCGTGCGTTTGTTTATGAGAATGACGGATCGCATCGCATCTCTTGTCTCTGCAGATTTCCGTCTCTTCTGAGCTCGAACACAGTCTTTCTCTGTCGTCATTCTGTACTGTTCACTGAAGGAACTCGCTAAACACACACTGGCATATCAACCATGCATGTGCAGCCAG
Organism: Eucyclogobius newberryi; assembly: GCF_026437365.1. NCBI lineage: Eukaryota > Metazoa > Chordata > Actinopteri > Gobiiformes > Gobiidae > Eucyclogobius > Eucyclogobius newberryi. The sequence goes on along the minus strand of NW_027316278.1, from coordinate 28,634,509 downwards.
GGAAACGTGCTGCCATCCCCCCCCCCAGAAAAGTTACATAGTGCAACTTTAATATCCCCATCAGGAAATCTGTCTTCCAATAGCACAAGTGAGGTGGAGTGTGATCCTCTCCAGGAGCAGCAGGAGATGTATATTCTGTGGTTTGTGGTCACATGACTCAAACCACAGTTTCACAGGTGTTTCACTTGGGGAGTTAATGGAGCGCCTTAAACAACTCACTGAACAGCGAGTCTGTCTGAAATCTATGACAATAAAGACTCAACCTGCTTAACAAAGTTTATAAAAGCTCAAATAAATTAAATTAAATACACTGTGTCCCTCCACAGAAGGAAACATTTTAGAAATCCCATTTTTTATCAAATATATATTTTAATATTCATATTATTCTAGAAACACAATAATACACGGAGCTAAAATGCAAGTTATTTTAGTAGCCAACATAGCACAGAGAATATGGTTTGAACCCATGTTCGGGTGTTTGAACCACTAATACTAAAAACCTACCACTAAATGTCACTCTGGAAAAGTGTTTCAAACTGTGTTTCGAAGCATCAAAACTTTTGATTCAAATGCTTTGCTGTTTCATGAGGCTTCACTTTGCCCATCACTAATATTGGGAGAGTTGGAAGGGGAGTGAGGCAGACAGATAGGTAGGCAAAGAGGCGGACTGGATCTGGACACACGGGACGAAAACAGGTAAATATATTTCTACTTTGTGTGTCAGAGAAGCCAAGTGCGATGACTAACAATGACTGTAGTTTAACAAACTGGTGAAAAGTTGCTGTTGAGCTGCTCTCCTTAAAGTGCTGGAGATTGATGATTACTGTCTGCAACTAGGTGTGAGGACTGCAAATGCCACGCCCGTGAAGGAGGGAACACACAGACACAAGTAAAAGTTATGGGCTGGACTCGCTGTGCCTTTCTGTGCGGAGTTTGTATATTTCTCTTCTTTTCTTGGTGGGTCCTTTCAGGCTTTCCAGTTTTCCCCATCAACCCAAATAAGGACAATAAAGTGAACCTTAACCATAGAGCCAGTCACTAACAAGAAGCACTACTTATCCAGGATAAACAATTGAGGTTTAGTGGGAGTGTTGTGCTTATTTGACTTATAGTTTTAATAACTCTTAAATGTGTTTGGTATTGTGATCTATAAATATCACTGATCTTTGGTAATGATTGGATCAAAAGTACTAGTTGTCTATTGAAGTAATTTGTATTTATTTGAACACATTCATATCTTCATATCTACATATATGTTCAGAGAGAGAGAGAGAGAGAGAGAGAGAGAGAGAGAGAGAGAAACACCCCCAAGACGAGAACGACATCGAGCCAAGGTCCTCTGGGATGGTAATATCATGGTAAAAAAAAAAAATGTAAATGTAATACACATGCACACACATCTATCTATAACACATGTATGGATACTCAAAAACACATTTACTCCACAATGTGATGTCCAGCTATGCACTTTAGCTGCCCTGGGGTAGACTGCCAATCTGCACCACTGCATCAATCACTCAATCACAAGTTAAATTGACCAAAATAGCTTAAAAAACACAATGTACTCAGCAGAGTCCACTTTCTGCCACAGGTTCATTGTTTTGCTCTGCACGTCACTGCGGCTGTAGGTGGAGAAAACAAAGGTAGACCAAGGCAATTTTTACCACATCATCTGCAGGCGTGTCAGCCTGTCAGCCGCTCCTCGTGCCACAAAAAGCTCTGAGTGTTGCTCAGCTCTGATGTGGATGTGCCGCCTCGTACAGCAGAGGATCAGACGGACAGGAGTAGGCCGCTGAGTGACATGTTTATCAGACCCACACTGCAGATCATTTTCCAGAGAACACTATTCCACACCTGGACTCCAGGCACTCCCACAGAATGGAGACTCTTATGCACTTAATAAGTTCGACATGTTTAAAAAAATCCAAATACCACCTAAAAAAAGTTTTACCACCAGGTCCATCATTGTAGTATTCCAGGTCTCAACAGGTCTAGATTTAGGATAAAACAGGACTACACTATTTCTGCAATAGTTCTAACTAGAAACTCAGCTAAAGGAGGACAAAAATAGGGATACTTTGGATTCAAAATGAACCAAACACCAGAATTACAGAAAACCATTGCTGTGGAGAAAATGGTGTTCTATATTTGACCCACCCTTCAGTACAGTTGGAGAAACTTTGGAGCAGTGCCTGGGGACCCAGTTTTAGATCTGTGGGATCACAATCAGGAGTATGTGTAGTTGAAGCATAGTTTTATTAATGGGAAAACTGAAGGAATCATGCTTATGTCGTGGCAACAGGAGGGGAAACACGTTTAGATCATTATTTCACCCACAAGTTCCAATGAATGGGTTAAATGAACAATTTACTTGATTAGTTTCCAACAATGCCACCCTGGATAGAATCATCACTTACACAGGTAAAGGAAAGCGCAGATAGGACCAGGAAACTCACATTTTATTACATTTAAGTTCAGGATAAATAACAAAACATTTGGGTTTCCATTACTTAACTTCAGTAGACTACCTTCTCATTCTCACATTTACACCTTTAAATCAGCTGACCCATTTGACATGGTTTACTGAATGAAAACACCAAAACAGCAGCCCAGATTGTACCCAGATCACTTAACCCAGATGCCCTACCAGAGGTTGCACTGGTGCATGTATTAGGCTGGACCATGGTACAGTCCAATGAGGGTCCTGAACCAACACTTTGACCGCTCCAAACTACAGTCTATTCAGTGGACAGAGGAGCCGGTGCGGACATGCCTTACACCCCACAAGGACACTTGGAGTGAGGTTTGGAATTCGGGTCGAAGGAGAGGCCCACGGAGTTACCAAGATATTCAATATTTTAGAAAATTAAAACCTAATATGAATGTTCAGGACTGTGCGGAACAAGAGAGAGAGAAAGAGCGATACATACCGATGCTTGATTCTGCACCACAAACAGTGCTTTAAATAAAAATAAACTTGTAAGAAGCAAGACTGCTTACCGGAGAGCTCAACCTGAAGAGCGTGCAGCACGAGCCATACAATGATGTTTTAAAGTTGAGTCAAGTTTGGTAGGCGCACGGCGCAAACCAGACTAGTTAACACGCTGGCACAATCGCTAGCTATAAGCCTAAACTTCGGGTTTTTAGGGTGATTGTTGTAAATGTTGCAGTGCTCGGGCTGCTTGCACAGCTCCCAGATGGCGGGTGACATCAGAGGCGAGAAAGGGCCGACAAAGGTGAGGGAACCTGCATTTAAAGGCTCAGGTCACAAGCCATAGGCTGCCAGTGTCCATCTTACTGCTTAGACCACTCAACCACCGGTCAGTTTCTATGGGAATGCTGTCTCACCCTGGTGTGCATGGATGTATGTGATTGTGTAGCCACATCTCGTTTCTGCCCCAGGGCAGCTGTGTGACGTTTACAGAATAAAAAGCACTGCGACTATAAGACACAATATATCTCCATGAGAATGATCAATCTCATCTGATCTCGGAAACTAATGGGTTGGACCTCAGAGAACACAGAGCCCAACCCAAACCCAAAGACAATGGATTGATTCTTGCTTGGTCCATGCTGTGGATACTGTCATTCTGTCGTTAGGCAGCGAGGCACTTCATCCATCTTGCCTACTGCGGTGTGTGAGTGAAGTCAGTGATGATTGGTCACCTATCTTCTGTCAATCAGGGCAGCTTTGGCTATTATAGTAGCTCACCAACACCGAGGGTAGTGTGAAGTAGTAATGCACTTTGAAGTGCTTGAAAAGTGCTATAAAATCCAAGGCATTATTATTAATAAGGAATCCAGTGCAATAAAAAACATGATTAAATAACTAGGGGTGGGTGATAGGCAAAAATAACATAGATAATGTAGCGGAACAAGCTGGTGTAATGAGTTGAGAGACAAGAAATGCTAGAAGAAGAACTAACGTGTATCCTCCATTTAAAATGTCAGAGTTGTGCCAAAAGACAGGAGGCTGCTAAATATATTATTTTTTTTCCATCTACTGCGCCATTCAACGTAATGATACTTCCGGTTGTATTAGTTATTATAAGGCTGTCAAACTTCAACGTTTTAGCAGCGAGACTTTTCCCTCATTTGCTATTAAAAAGAATAGAGTTCCCTGTTGACCGGGAGCACGATTACAATGGATGGAAAAAAGATTAAAAAGTGGGCGGTGTGGAATAAAGTGAATATGGCTACATGAGGTCAAGGGTCATGGTAAAAGCACTAAAGCCAAAATGGTGGCTTGCATGCTTCCCCCCCTTTTCAAGACATGTCCCCATTTTTCACATGTTCCCAATTTGCACAAAACCACACACGAAATCACACATGAACCAAAGTCCAATCAAGTCCCAGACAGGAAAAACAGAGGCCAATCCAGCAGCAGCCCAGCATGGAGGAACCCTGAGGCAGCAAGGATACACCTGGGGACACCCCGGACAACAGACACCCCGCCGACCCGAACACTCTTGGGTAGGGCCAACACAGGACCAAGAACACCAGGTCACCGAACCAAGGCACACAAGTCTGCAGCACCCAACAGGTAAAGCCACCACTGGATTCTGGGACACAGGCGAACGCACACAGCCCCCCTGGATAACAGAACCCCCGACTCATGCACGGCATTAGAACACAAGGGACCCCATGGCACGTTCTAGGTCGTCTCCTGTCCATACCAGCCACACCGCAGCAGGGAAAAGCTCCAAAATCAGACAGATTATTGGACTCCCAGCCCGTAAAAGAAATCCTTAGAACATTTGTCAACACAGTTTATTCTGTCAGAACGACACCAAAATACAGGAGGCTGCCAAATATATATTGTGCCACACCCAAAAATAGTGGCTTACAACAACATAGATACAGTATTATAGTACCTCTGACACAAAACCTTGGAGTGAACAACATAAGCCCCTCATTCATGGAGATTGAGCAGTTCAGCCTCCCCGTTTTTTAAGAATTGGTTGAAACATAAATTGGGAGTTTGCGTCTTTCCTTCGTTGCCCCTCTCTCCCTCTCGTTCCAAACATACAGGAAGAGCAGAGCAGACGTGGAGGAAGGCAGGCACGGGAAGACGGACAGTGGAGACATCACAGACATGTTCCTTGTGTGTTTTATTACAATCTGACTCATATTTACGGGGGAACGAGTCTGATGAGGAAATGAATTAAGACGCGCATAATGCATAGGTGCAGATGAACCACAGAAACACAATTAAATTATGATATATCATCAAAATAGGGGATCGTTACAGGTTGTTTTATGGCTGTATTGCCCTAAATACATATAATTCAAGCTCACATTAATTTACCCTAGTCTAATCTTGCTGGTTAAAGGGAGCAATACAAACGATTGCATTGGAGGAGGCAGAGATGTTTAGCTGAAATAGCACATTTAATAAAGGGTGTAACATCAGAGCATGTGTGATTGTACCAGAGGAGGGTCGATCAGGTCAATAGCATGGCGCCGTGGCACCTGAGGCCTACTGTGGCATCAGGGTCTTTGTTGAATACAGATGGATTTAGTAAAAGCAGATTTCCTTAGGTGCTGTGAGCCTGTGTCGACCGCGCTTATGTAACGCTGCGGTTGTCGCTTTAAGCCTCAATTATAGAGCCGCATGAAGAGGTCAGCATTTGACTTTGACACAGCTGAAGAGCCGTTTACAAAAGTAAAACGGTTCCACAAAAATGAAATAAGTTTGGAGTTCAATCTTGATGAATGATGCTTTCTGTGCAGGATGTTGTAGGTATTCTGATTCATACACATTAAAGACTCTCCTAAAACTTACTATAAGCATTTTAATAAGTACATATAGTCAAAATAATCATTTATCCTCGTCAACCAACACATACACTTACCCGGAGATCGTCACGTTATTCCGGCGGACATCCTAAGATTTGTATAAGAGATCTTCTACTGAGAGTGTTTTTCAAACTTCCTATAAGTTATTTGTTCTTTTCTTCTGTATCTACCTCTGTATCTACCTGTGTTGCATCAATGAAATTTCCCCATGTGGGACAATAAAGGATTATCTTATCTTATCTTACAAGGGAACTATAAAACCCTTATATTTATTGACAAATCAATATCAATACAGCAAAAGCACAGTTTAATTTGTTCACACTTTTTGAACATTTTTACTCAAGTCCATAATGATCATGGCAATTGTTTTATTTTGAGGTTCATATTATTAAGAAAATAATTTGTGGCAGTTCATTTAGCATAGTTAGATCCATGGTTCACAATGCATTTATACTTTTTCATAGCTGGTTCACAAATGTCACTATTTGTGGAGGGACCAAAAAGGCATGTGGCAGTTTGTCATGCCACATTTGCTCCAAAAAAAATGAAGGCAGGACTTGAAATCTGATTTCCCTTATTTCAACATTGTTACACTAGGTAAAGACTGAAGAAGCATTTCACAAAAGTCAACACGGAAGCACTCGAACGCAGGTTAAAAATTTGTCTTAAAGCCACAAATCCCTCATCTGAAGACAGTGAGGTATGAATTTTAAGCAGAAAAATGCTTGGTTTAAAAGCAGCTTTAAGAAGGAGACTTTTGTTAGAAAACCTTGGTCAAAGGATAAATTAAGCCAGTCAAATGCTCCTCACTTAACGGCTGTGAAGGAGAGGGAAACAGAGCAAAAAGTAAACACTATTTTTGTGTTTATGCTGTGTATTGTCTTCGGCCTTTTGTTCCAAACAGATTATTATGTGTTTTGGATTTTGGATTTTGATTGGAGGGTTATATTACGTTGGGGCAAGACTCCAGAAAGACTCTACCATCTCTTCAGATTTTTTCCCCTCAGATTCTCCTCTTCTAAAGCGCGGTATTTATATGGAAAGTATAAGAAATTCTCCCAGTGCAAACAAATCGTGCACATTTTTCTCCATAGCTTTTAACCACGGTTCTTTTCAGTGGCAGCGGGGATCCTGACTTTTCCATGCATTTAAATGAAGGCAGCATGCAGAGGCTTGATTTACCAAAGCACAATACGCTCTGCAAACATGGGTGTCATTTCCCTGCATCAGCTCCAATCTCTGGTGTAGCGTGATATGGCACAACTGTGGTCCTTATGGATCCAACTTTTTTTAATCTTTTTATTTTATCTTTTTTTACAGTCAACATAAACAAAAATGATTTTAAGAGCTAAACAAAAGAGCCGTGGATGAACTCCACTGGACCCATGGGGTGTCCACGGCAACAGGCTCCTCTCATTAAGTCTACAGTCAAGTTCTGTCAACCACCAGACCAAGTATGAGACCTAAAGATGAGAACAAGCGCAAACGCAAAAACACCACTAGCATGTAGCGCTAATTGTGTGAACCATCAAACAGTGGGACTGTGTGTCTTGTAGTATGACATCCATAAATCTTATATGAAAAAAAATGATGCAATAAAAGCCTGACAGCAACACTCCTGGACGAATGAGGGATTACACCATCATGACACTATAGAGATATTTTTACTGGGACAGTAATTTACGCTGGGAAAGTTGTGACAAGCGGTTAAAACTCATCTTAGTGAAAAATTAGGATGTTTGAAATGAAGTAGGTAAATGAGCAATAACTTTGGACCGCAGCAAACTGATTTTTCTTGCTTTTAAGATGTAGCAATCGGATACAGCTCATTAAGGACAGCTCGTCTGCCTAATTCTTTCTTTTATACAACAGTACCCATGCAACAATATTGGGTACAGAAGCCCTGATCATGGCAGCACAGGAGCAGGCTCTGAACACCAGATCAATAGAGGCCCAGATCTACCACACCAGACAAGACCCAAGGTGTAGGCTGTGCAAAGGGGGCCCTGAGACCACCCCACACATAACTGCAGGGTGCAAGATGCTGGCAGGGACAGCATACATGGAGCGCCATAACCAGGTGGCTGGCATAGTGTACAGAAACATCTGTGCAGAGTACGGGCTGGAGACCCCAAGGACAAAATGAGAAACACCTCCAAAGGTGGTGGAGTGTGATACAATTTACAGCAAAATGTGCTTGAAAAAACTTGAATGAATTAAACATGAATAAAACTCCATAGGTGTTAAAGTGCTAGGTAAAAACAGGAAACACATTTAAAATAAAAGCCCAGCAAACACTACAAATGCAAACATGCACTTAAAATTAAAACCATAGAATATTGCTGTAATAAAAGAATACGGTTGCATTATATAACTTTTCTCATGTAACGTAGGGAGACGAGCGGACATCTTTGAGAGGTATTTTGAGCCATAAAAAATGAAATGTGAGATGGATAAGTTTGGTGCCATGCATTCTATGGAACATTCAAAAGCAAACAATAGCATCTCCATGGAGACAAGCAAGCAGGTGACGGACTCCCGACGAGAAAGTTTAAACTGTGAACCTTCTTCTAAATTGAGGTTGATATTTTGAACTTCACTCATGATATTATGTGTTGTGATGTGTGCTCTGTTGGAATCGTGTCCGGCTGTGAACTGATTTAAAGAGCTTTGTTTTTCTGCCTCATCTTTTGAGACTGCATCATGACTCTGATCACCCACAGGCACAAGTGATGCTGCTGTTTTAGCCCCTTTTAGTAGAAGTCGAATTTAGACCTTTTTTATGAACAGACTGGAAAAAATATACAGAATGTCAAGTTGTTGAGTTTGGTGAAAAATGTGCTCGTTCATCAAAGGACCCTCAACATTTTTGTACATTTGGATGAACGGCAATGTCTGGAACCAGCGTGATTGGGTTAGTTCAAGTTTGTGGTTTTCAACGGAAAACATTCATATTAACTGTACAGCTTTTGCTAATTGCAGAGCCAGAAATTCTTAGCACTACATACTGACAGACAACTATGTCATTTGGAGATATTACAGTTGAATGAATGCTCTCTTTCGTTTCCATGGCGCCCTTTCTTGTATGTTTTTAAGATCAATGCAGGGAAACGTAATGCTTGTGTCGTGCTGTGTGTGGCCAGCAGGGGGTCAGCTCCAGCCACTCCACTGGAACAGCAGAACATTGATCAGTGTAGACTCCACAGTCATAAGCCTCAAGCCCAGCCAACATTTCTGAATAAACACATGCAGCGCTAGAGGTCAGAAATCAATGGCCACACAGAACAAATATCAATAATGTACATGTTGTTGTTCATCATAAACCTCGAAATTGAACTGAAATGACAAAATAATAGAACCGAGCCAGTTGACATTCAGCCCTTATATGTCACTCTGAACACCACCAAAACAAGCGGTCTTGCTAAATTTCACATGAGCAAGCAAAATGTTTTGTTATGAAAAATGTCAATGCAAAATTGTTTGTGCAAAAGATGTCATTTTTTTCAGAGTGCAGCATTGTGGGCGGGAACAAGATGTGGGTCAAATGAAAAATACAAGATGATTCAAACATGTCTGAATAACTCTAGGTGTCTTATTTATCTACCCAGGTGCTGAACTGCAAATAACCCTCTAAACCTAACCCTTCTTCTAATCCCCAGAAAAACTGAAAAATACCATGTGCTATTTGTGATAGTGTTGCACCTGATTTAGACTGCTTCTGGAAAATGCCTGTATTATTTCTTACGCTAAAAGTGTTATGTAAAGGACAGTTCCTTCAGTGTGCGTGCCTCTCTGCTCACATATTGAGTCTGAGAGTACAGCCATGGATAATACATTATCATGATACACAGCATTTGAAGCAAGAAGCGTCTGATGGGGACTCAATCAAACTTTTAACAGCACGTTAGCACTAGCACAGAAGACACGGCGATGTGCTCACAAAACATGGACCTGTTGCTTCATGCAGAGACACTGCGTTCAACCAGGACCCCCATACTCAGCTGCTGGACCCCACATTCTCTGCTTTTTATTACTTTAAAGAAGACGTGATAGTGTAGTTTGATGGACAGTCTGACAGATCTGCTGGACTGACCACGGCCCCTGGTGGTCTCTGGAGAAGCGTCTCCAGCATGAAAGCTCCTTCATCTCGAGAGTATGAATGGATTGTTTAGTCCGTTTGAATGCCGTTGTACTGTTTTGTGATGCATTGTTTTATTGTATTTTACATAATACAATCTATTGTTATAGTGTATTGTAATGAATGGGTGGGTGGGGGATTGGAAATGTATCCTTCCCCTTTACAAAGCATGTGTCTGTAATCTTATTTTATGTGAACTATACTGTATGTGCAGGTTTGAAATAAACAGGTTGTATTGAATTGAATTATTTCTAGGAATAAGTTATGTTAAAGTCAGTATTTTGAGGTGACAGGATTTGGTCATACAGCAGGAATCTGTGTGTGTCTGTATGGTGTATGCATGGAGCGTTTATCTATAGGTCTTACAGCTGTAAAAGACACATAAAGAGATATTTTAGATAAACAACTACAGTACTAAAGCAAACTAAAGGTGAGATAAAGTTATTTTAGGATATTTTATTAACTGGCTCTGAGCAGGGCTTCAGACCTTTTCACATTTGGAAATGGTAAAAGGAAAAGGACAAAACGTGTGTTAACAGAAGATTCCAGATCACTCAGCTGTGGCCTACGTTTGTAATGTAGGAAGTTTAGACAATGCTGCTTGTTTGCCAGTCCTCTGACTTGCCTCATGCCAAACAGAGCAGATGCACTGAAGTCAATCCCCACACGTCCACTGCACATGATGTATGATGATAGCCTTGGAATGTCACACTTGAGCATGAGTTTTCATCACGACGGACATGAGTGTGTTTACATGTGACAAACAGGAGCTGCACGCTAACACATCACTGCTGAGCGAGGATCATTGAGGCTGTGACAAATGAGCAGAGCTGAGACAGATGAGAAGTGTCCCAGAGTTTATCAGGACCCACCCAACACCAACAAGGCCGTGGGTTTGATTCCCAAACTATAAGGCCTATTCGGGGGTTCCATGTTTGGAGAAGATGCTCTAACTGCTGACAAGATTTGTCCATCAAACACAAGAGGCTGATTCCCCTCCAGTTGATAACAATGCTTTGGATTTATAGAGCCAGTTTCATGATACTCAAAGGGCTTTACAATGTATTATTCATTCACTCCACACTCGAAGGTGGTAAGCTACTTTAGGAATCCTGGAAGAGGAGCTGTCAATTTGGCAACAGCTAATGAGGATCAAAAATAAACTTTGCAACTGACATGAACAAGGTTTACGACCGAGATAATCAGGCATCAAATCCAAATATAAGACTACAATTATTCAAATAACTATTTTGTTAAACTTTAATATCATGAATGTGAAGTCCCTGGTTCAATTCCTAGACTGTGCTGGTCCCTACGTTCCCTAATTTCTGGATGAGTTTCTTCAGTTACTTCATTTAACTTATGTCAATATTACATGCACTGGTTCTTTAGTTTGTTCCATTTTTTTCCAGATGTGGAGAATGGCCTCCGCGAGTTGCCCCGTTTAAACAACATAAAAGATGGATCAAATGTAAAAGAACACATTTCTTTAGGACCATAACAGTAAACTTGTGCTTACATATCCATTAACCTTTTCCATTACCAAAGCTGCTCCGTCAGATGCACAGATAGGACCCTGGATTATTGCTGATGAAACACGACCAAGGCTCTGATGATGTGAGCCTCATTGGGATGATCTAGTGTCATTGACTCTCATTCTTCAGAGAGCGCTTTTAGGTTGGCACGATAAACTGAAGCAGAGTTAGACCCCAGAGACAGAGCGCTCCATCATATGCTTTATGTCTCTGTTCACACCAAGGTCATCTCCCTCAGCTGGAAAAGGACATGGTCATGAGATTGTTTGTTCTCCCTCTGGGGTGCTACAACGAATCCAGGAAATATTCATCTTTTTCCACATTTTGCCTCAGAATCACATAATGACAACTTGAGAGACTTTTGTTCAAATTCGTTGCATTATTTACTTGACTGGAGTCCATCTGTGGTAAATTCAGGTGATTGGACCTGATTTGGAAAAGCACACACTTGTCTATAGAAGGTCCCACACAGTGATGTCAGAGCACAAGCCATGAAGGCCAAGGACTGTTCTGGAGACCTCTGAGACAGGATTGTGTCAAGGACCAGATCTGGGGAAGGGGACAGATGATGTATAGACCACAGGGTTCAAAGCGTGGGATTATGGAACTCTCCCAGTCCTCGTCCATCGAAACAAAATGACCCTCTTCTTCCCATTTATTTTTAGTGTAATTGTAACTGTTGCTTTCAATCTCCACTATTAAGAGACAATTAGTAACTTGCTACGTACTAACCATGAACAACTAAATGTAACACCACAAATGGATCTGGAGACCTTAAGACTAGTTTTTATAAAAATGTATTTACTTAAGCAAAATACACTGGTCTCCTTGTGCCCTCTTGACCCAATCTCAAGGAGATTACTCAAACAAGGTTTTCTCTAAAAATCAACCAAATCCTCCTGCTCTAGTCTCTAGTCACAGGGTAAGTTCTCAAACTATTTAAAATGCTGTAATCAAGCCAGTCTTGAAGAAACCTAAATGATTCTGACACTCTCTCCAGTTACAGACCAACCTCAAACCGCTCTTTTAAATCTAAACTACTTGGAAAAAGCCGTCTCTAAACAATTGTACCTCCATCTCCAGGAAAACGATCCACGAGCCGCTGCACCACACAGATCTCAGCACGGCGTGAGAAAGCTTTAACAGCGCGGGAGATAAGTCGTGATGTTTGTTTTATTCTGACTGAAGATTCCAATCAACTTTTAAAAGAGAAAAAAACATTATCAGACTATTTGATTCATTTTATCAAATTGTGAAAAATAAATAAGTCTGATATAATACTCGTTGTGTTACAATGTACTGTAGTGCTGTGAAATTCCGGACCTCAGTGAAATATTGTTAGTGTCTACGGCCCTCGATGGCGTCCCTCGCTCCACAAACTCTACAGTGAGAAACTTTGGCATTATCTTCAACCAGAACTTGTCTTTTGATCCTCCCGTGAATCAGCCTGCTGGTTGGAGGGCAGGCGCTCCCACACACACAGTCACTGATGGTCTCTCTCCTTCTCAGACCAGGACGTCCCGTGAGACTCTGGATGTTGAACTGAGAGCCAAGGGTTGTAAAGTGTGTAATGTTGGCAGACCATTGGAGGAAAAGCAGGAGTTTTAAAAGTAGTCTGTAGGGTTTAAAGGGTTTAAATATTCACTGCTAACTTTAAAAAGAGGAGCTGTACTTCTGAAGGATAATTTGTGAAGATAAATGTTGACACTGATTTTCTACATTTAGCATTTTAAATATTTAGTTGATAGTGAATTGACAAAAAAAAGAATGTGACTGGATTGAGAGTTGCACATGTATGATGAAGGTGTCAGGTGGTGTCAGGTGGTGTCAGGTGGTGTCAGGTGGTGTCAGGTGGTGTCAGGTGGTGTCAGGTGATGTCAGGTGGTGTCAGGTGGTGTCAGGTGGTGTCAGGTGGTGTCAGGTGGTGTCAGGTGATGTCAGGTGGTGTCAGGTGATGTCAGGTGATGTCAGGTGATGTCAGGTGGTGTCAGGTGGTGTCAGGTGGTGTCAGGTGATGTCAGGTGGTGTCAGGTGGTGTCAGGTGGTGTCAGGTGGTGTCAGGTGATGTCAGGTGATGTCAGGTGGTGTCAGGTGGTGTCAGGTGGTGTCAGGTGGTGTCAGGTGGTGTCAGGTGGTGTCAGGTGATGTCAGGTGGTGTCAGGTGGTGTCAGGTGGTGTCAGGTGGTGTCAGGTGGTGTCAGGTGATGTCAGGTGGTGTCAGGTGGTGTCAGGTGGTGTCAGGTGGTGTCAGGTGATGTCAGGTGATGTCAGGTGGTGTCAGGTGGTGTCAGGTGGTGTCAGGTGGTGTCAGGTGATGTCAGGTGGTGTCAGGTGGTGTCAGGTGGTGTCAGGTGGTGTCAGGTGGTGTCAGGTGATGTCAGGTGATGTCAGGTGGTGTCAGGTGGTGTCAGGTGGTGTCAGGTGATGTCAGGTGGTGTCAGGTGGTGTCAGGTGGTGTCAGGTGATGTCAGGTGATGTCAGGTGGTGTCAGGTGGTGTCAGGTGGTGTCAGGTGGTGTCAGGTGATGTCAGGTGATGTCAGGTGATGTCAGGTGGTGTCAGGTGGTGTCAGATGGAGTCAGGTGATGTCAGGTGGTGTCAGGTGGTGTCAGGTGGTGTCAGGTGATGTCAGGTGATGTCAGGTGGTGTCAGGTGGTGTCAGGTGGTGTCAGGTGGTGTCAGGTGGTGTCAGGTGATGTCAGGTGGTGTCAGGTGGTGTCAGGTGGTGTCAGGTGATGTCAGGTGGTGTCAGGTGGTGTCAGGTGGAGTCAGGTGGTGTCAGGTGGTGTCAGGTGATGTCAGGTGGTGTCAGGTGATGTCAGGTGGTGTCAGGTGGAGTCAGGTGATGTCAGGTGGTGTCAGGTGATGTCAGGTGGTGTCAGGTGATGTCAGGTGATGTCAGGTGATGTCAGGTGATGTCAGGTGGTGTCAGGTGGAGTCAGGTGATGTCAGGTGGTGTCAGGTGATGTCAGGTGATGTCAAGTGATGTCAGGTGGTGTCAGGTGGTGTCAGGTGGTTGGTGTCAGGTGATGTCAGGTGGTGTCAGGTGATGTCAGGTGATGTCAGGTGGAGTCAGGTGGTGTCAGGTGGTGTCAGGTGATGTCAGGTGGTGTCAGGTGATGTCAGGTGATGTCAGGTGGTGTCAGGTGGTGTCAGCTGGTGTCAGGTGGTGTCAGGTGGTGTCAGGTGATGTCAGGTGATGTCAGGTGGAGTCAGGTGGTGTCAGGTGGTGTCAGGTGATGTCAGGTGGTGTCAGGTGATGTCAGGTGATGTCAGGTGGTGTCAGGTGGTGTCAGCTGGTGTCAGGTGGTGTCAGGTGGTGTCAGGTGGTGTCAGGTGGTGTCAGGTGGTGTCAGGTGATGTCAGGTGGAGTCAGGTGGTGTCAGGTGGTGTCAGGTGATGTCAGGTGGTGTCAGGTGATGTCAGGTGGTGTCAGGTGGTGTCAGGTGGTGTCAGCTGGTGTCAGGTGGTGTCAGGTGGTGTCAGGTGATGTCAGGTGATGTCAGGTGGTGTCAGGTGGTGTCAGGTGATGTCAGGTGGTGTCAGGTGGTGTCAGGTGATGTCAGGTGGTGTCAGGTGGTGTCAGGTGATGTCAGGTGGTGTCAGGTGGTGTCAGGTGGTGTCAGGTGGTGTCAGCTGGTGTCAGGTGGTGTCAGGTGGTGTCAGGTGATGTCAGGTGATGTCAGGTGGTGTCAGGTGGTGTCAGGTGGTGTCAGGTGGTGTCAGGTGATGTCAGGTGGTGTCAGGTGGTGTCAGGTGGTGTCAGGTGGTGTCAGGTGGTGTCAGGTGATGTCAGGTGGTGTCAGGTGGTGTCAGCTGGTGTCAGGTGGTGTCAGCTGGTGTCAGGTGGTGTCAGGTGGTGTCAGGTGGTGTCAGGTGGTGTCAGGTGATGTCAGGTGGTGTCAGGTGGTGTCAGGTGATGTCAGCTGGTGTCAGGTGGTGTCAGGTGGTGTCAGCTGGTGTCAGGTGGTGTCAGCTGGTGTCAGGTGGTGTCAGGTGGTGTCAGGTGGTGTCAGGTGGTGTCAGGTGGTGTCAGGTGGTGTCAGCTGGTGTCAGGTGGTGTCAGGTGGTGTCAGCTGGTGTCAGCTGGTGTCAGCTGGTGTCAGGTGGTGTCAGGTGGTGTCAGGTGGTGTCAGCTGGTGTCAGGTGGTGTCAGGTGGTGTCAGGTGGTGTCAGCTGGTGTCAGGTGGTGTCAGCTGGTGTCAGGTGGTGTCAGGTGGTGTCAGCTGGTGTCAGGTGGTGTCAGCTGGTGTCAGCTGGTGTCAGGTGGTGTCAGCTGGTGTCAGCTGGTGTCAGGTGGTGTCAGCTGGTGTCAGGTGGTGTCAGCTGGTGTCAGCTGGTGTCAGGTGGTGTCAGCTGGTGTCAGGTAGTGTCAGGTGGTGTCAGCTGGTGTCAGGTGGTGTCAGCTGGTGTCAGGTGGTGTCAGGTGGTGTCAGGTGGTGTCAGCTGGTGTCAGGTGGTGTCAGGTGGTGTCAGCTGGTGTCAGCTGGTGTCAGGTGGTGTCAGGTGGTGTCAGGTGGTGTCAGCTGGTGTCAGGTGGTGTCAGGTGGTGTCAGCTGGTGTCAGCTGGTGTCAGGTGGTGTCAGCTGGTGTCAGCTGGTGTCAGGTGGTGTCAGGTGGTGTCAGCTGGTGTCAGGTGGTGTCAGGTGGTGTCAGGTGGTGTCAGCTGGTGTCAGCTGGTGTCAGGTGGTGTCAGCTGGTGTCAGGTGGTGTCAGCTGGTGTCAGCTGGTGTCAGCTGGTGTCAGCTGGTGTCAGGTGGTGTCAGGTGGTGTCAGCTGGTGTCAGCTGGTGTCAGCTGGTGTCAGGTGGTGTCAGCTGGTGTCAGCTGGTGTCAGCTGGTGTCAGGTGGTGTCAGCTGGTGTCAGCTGGTGTCAGCTGGTGTCAGCTGGTGTCAGGTGGTGTCAGCTGGTGTCAGCTGGTGTCAGCTGGTGTCAGGTGGTGTCAGGTGGTGTCAGGTGGTGTCAGCTGGTGTCAGCTGGTGTCAGCTGGTGTCAGCTGGTGTCAGGTGGTGTCAGCTGGTGTCAGGTGGTGTCAGCTGGTGTCAGCTGGTGTCAGCTGGTGTCAGCTGGTGTCAGCTGGTGTCAGGTGGTGTCAGCTGGTGTCAGCTGGTGTCAGCTGGTGTCAGCTGGTGTCAGCTGGTGTCAGGTGGTGTCAGCTGGTGTCAGCTGGTGTCAGGTGGTGTCAGCTGGTGTCAGCTGGTGTCAGCTGGTGTCAGCTGGTGTCAGCTGGTGTCAGGTGGTGTCAGCTGGTGTCAGCTGGTGTCAGGTGGTGTCAGGTGGTGTCAGGTGGTGTCAGGTGGTGTCAGCTGGTGTCAGCTGGTGTCAGCTGGTGTCAGCTGGTGTCAGGTGGTGTCAGCTGGTGTCAGCTGGTGTCAGGTGGTGTCAGCTGGTGTCAGCTGGTGTCAGCTGGTGTCAGGTGGTGTCAGCTGGTGTCAGGTGGTGTCAGGTGGTGTCAGCTGGTGTCAGCTGGTGTCAGCTGGTGTCAGCTGGTGTCAGGTGGTGTCAGCTGGTGTCAGCTGGTGTCAGGTGGTGTCAGCTGGTGTCAGGTGGTGTCAGGTGGTGTCAGCTGGTGTCAGCTGGTGTCAGCTGGTGTCAGGTGGTGTCAGGTGGTGTCAGCTGGTGTCAGCTGGTGTCAGCTGGTGTCAGCTGGTGTCAGCTGGTGTCAGGTGGTGTCAGCTGGTGTCAGCTGGTGTCAGCTGGTGTCAGGTGGTGTCAGCTGGTGTCAGGTGGTGTCAGCTGGTGTCAGCTGGTGTCAGGTGGTGTCAGGTGGTGTCAGGTGGTGTCAGCTGGTGTCAGCTGGTGTCAGCTGGTGTCAGGTGGTGTCAGCTGGTGTCAGCTGGTGTCAGGTGGTGTCAGCTGGTGTCAGGTGGTGTCAGCTGGTGTCAGCTGGTGTCAGGTGGTGTCAGGTGGTGTCAGGTGGTGTCAGCTGGTGTCAGCTGGTGTCAGCTGGTGTCAGGTGGTGTCAGCTGGTGTCAGCTGGTGTCAGGTGGTGTCAGCTGGTGTCAGGTGGTGTCAGCTGGTGTCAGCTGGTGTCAGGTGGTGTCAGGTGGTGTCAGGTGGTGTCAGCTGGTGTCAGCTGGTGTCAGCTGGTGTAAGTGTCTGAGTGGCAGTGGGATTATCTTCCACACATACAGTATATTCCTGACTGGTGTGTCCCCTGCAGCTCTGACCAATGGAGGAAATATATAGTGCTGTATATTTGTGTTTATCACAACATTGAATTTAAGCACTTTTAATTATAATGTTGTACTCAAAATGTATTCTCGTGCTTTATTATAAGATATGTTAATATATATATATTTCTATTTACTACTATACACAGAAGGAATTATATTGTTTGTAATTAATTTCATTTAGAGAAAGGATTTTTAGTCAGCATGGTGCTGCTTAACTCTAATGTCATTAAAAGGTGTTTTGTGGTGGACTTGTCTTGTGGATTCCCTAAAGTCTCAGGTCCTCTTATAGAAGCCAGGGAGCCTGAGGCTCTGTAGAACTCTGTATGTAACTTTAATGTACTGTAACATCATGTAAATGATCACATTCTTTTTATTCTTTTCTTGTGCAGAAGGTTACGACCTACATAAGAGCTTTCTGTTCTTGAACTGTGCATAGTTCAAACGCAGAAGGGTCTGGAATCGGCCCATAAGCATCAACGAAACACTCCTGAAGCTACGTCACAATGATCCATATGAATGACTTGCTTGAACAAATCTCAGCGGTCAGACAAAGCCAGGAGCTCGTAACTATTTGTAGAGGGGAGTAAAGTTTCTTACCGCTCTCTTAAAGCATTTTTACGTCTGCCTTTCAATTCACAATATCAACTCAAGGTGTTCCTGAGAATACAGAAACACACAACGGCCGTGAAGTTTTCTCCAGTGCAACGTGGAGCTTTCCAAACCCATCATTACATCGTTCCTACTGATATTTTTACCACACAGCCGCTGTGTATTCTTTCTATGACTCACTCGACTGTCATGTCATCCTTAAAAAGCACAAGTTTTCATTTTCACAGCTCAAGCTTCTGCATGAATGGGATCTGGTGGTTTGTAGATTCAAGATTCAAGATTACTTCATTTGTCCCGGAGGAAATTTGTCTTGGACACACATGCCTCCTCACAGAGAAAATACACATTACTCTGACATTACTCACTGCTCACTGACATAGAGAGGAATGAGCTTTGATACGTGTTCAGGTTCTTTTCTTGGTTTTCATTGGAATCCTATAGCGCAGCTCACACTGCGCGAGTAAAACATGAGAAGGGTCAGAGATGATTTTCCTCACCTGCTTGATAACAGTCTCCTCAAATATCTGCTGTAATGATGAGTGTTCTTTCACTCCCATGACTTTGAGTGCTTGTAGTGCATATTGTGCACTACTAGCCACTAGAACTCATGCTGGTGTCAGCTGACTGGCGTCATATAACAAATGAATAAGAGGGAAGCCCGCCAATATAACACACAATAACCCTGGATGATTATTAACAAGTTGAGGAAATTACTATCAGCAGAACCCAGAGCCGTGCAGTTTTTATTCAACTGGGTTGTCCCTTTTGATGCCAATAATTTATCATTGTTGAATAATAAAAAGCAATACGTTCCCTGTACTTGTACCTGAAATAATTAATACATAATTATTTGTATTTGCCATGTCACTATGCAGATTTTGTAGATCATTTTCTTATCAGTTTTGAGCTGGCGTTCTAAGTTCCCGACTTAGAACAGGCATGAACACCGTTTATGTAAGGCGGCCTCAAAAAGGAGGTAGGAGCTGGGCAGAAATAGATGTCCATGGAATGCACGGCTGCAGCTCCAGTAGTATGTGAAATGGATTTTTGCGGCCTGTGCATAAGTGGTTTGTATAGAACACACCTGTCACCTCATCAGAGCAGCAGGTCCACACCACCATCTGCAAGTTAAATGCACACATTACAGGACCTGGGTGTGTTATTGTGGATCAGTGAGATGTGTCTACGGCATGAGAGCTCACCACGTTCTCAAGTAGAAAGGCAATCTTTCATAATAAGGCATTTGTGCAGGGGTTAATCATTCAGTCATTGTATCAATCATTGGCATCAGAAGAGCGAGGAGAGAGGGACTTTTTAAAAATGTTTTTGTTCTTTTTCACAATGGCAGTTGACATTTTGATAGGACTGGTTTTCGTTCGTTCATTTATTCATTCATTTTCTCCCGCTTGTTCCTGTTAGGAGTCGTGGATGACTTCCGCTTATCTCAGTGACTTTGGGCCTTAGGCAGGGGGCAGCTCGTCGCAGGGTTAACTCTTCAGTCTTCAGTGTCACACAACTCTTTCTCCTGTGGGACACAATGAAGGTGCAGGGCTGAGTTCAGGAGCACGCAGCAGCACGGGCGGATCAGGGCCATTTGGGAATTAGATTTGATTAGATTAGCCTTTTAGGGGAAACCCACCCAGACACTGGCCCTGGGAGTCAAATGAATAGTTTGCTTTTTGGAGTCCGAGATGTATATTATATTTGACTCCGCCTGCAAGTTTCAAAAAGTCAAACATTTTATGAGAAATTGACTTCCTGAACCCAAGAATTGGGAAGGGTTGGTCAAAGAAACACCTCACTGGACAGTACTAATAGATCCCACAATTACTTAACTCTAACCCTATAGTTTTAGCTCCAACATTTGGTCAAGATCATTTTTGATGTATGGATATAGTAATATTTATTTCATAGTTTCACAATTCATCCACATATCAAAAACATGCAAACGACCGTACAACCCCAACAGCTAGTTCAACATGCGTGTGGTGATGTAACATATTGCGTTTGTTGAATACATTTTTCATTATAGAAATGGCAGTGTGGTTGCCTAATAAAGACATATTTATATTTATATATATATATATATATATATATATATATACACATATATATACACCAGGGCTCATCTGGACCACATCGCATGTGGAGAGTTCTCTGAAGGAGAAGGAGAGTGGACTGAACATGGACAATAAATAGGCCTTCATGCTGTAAAATTGGATGATGTCATCATTTCACATGGAGCGAGGGGACGTTTAGCATTGAAACACATATTCAAAGAGAAAATGTACAAAGATTGGGTTTACAAACCTCTCGCTGAAGCTTTTGTGAAAAATGTCTGAATTACGACATCATAAATCACATGTTAAGGCCACCTATAAATATATTTTTAGTAGTAGTAAATAAAGGCTGTTAGAGGTGAAGTTTAATGTTCTCTATCAGATCCAAGTGTGGATCCTTTGAGGATTGTCAAATTGTCAAGTCCAAAATCAATCCAATGTTGCAGTGAATAACGAGTGGCTGACTGTGCCACTGTGTTTCATCAAATGATTTCTGTAAAGCGGCTTTACTTTGTCTTACATCGTTTTCAAGTAAGAATGATTGATTTATACTGTAAAAAATAATTGTCATTTACGTTGATTTGAGTAGTTTTGTGGAGGTTAGACTTCTCTTTTCAGTAGGTCTAGATTTGTGGACTTTCAACAAAATGTATGTGTTCTTGTTTTAATGCAGAATTATGTGTGCTTCAGTATCAATATCTTTAATGTTATTTAATTGACTTAGTGAGTGCAATTTTCACTCTTAACATAACTTTTAAAAAATCTTGCTACAACAAACAAGTCAACACTGATGAAGCCGAAATGTCCATGAGGCATTTCCTCCATGATACTGGTCCAAAGTCTGGATACAATTTGCATGTACAAAAAACTGAAATTCTCCCTCACTGGCGACCCCCCTTTAAATGGCAAACAGAATCCCTTAAACATTTGGGTGTGGTCCTCCACAAAGAACTATCAACAATCTTAGAGAAAAGCTCCTCTTTTCTCCACTATAAAGAAAAATCTTGAAAAATGAAGGAGAAAGCATTTAAGGCATCAGGGCTGTGCAGTCCTGATAGACCCGGCCTAAAAGTGCTCCGGCCCACCAGGGAGACCCCCGGTGCTCCAGATGGTCAGTTCAGGCCTGGTTTGCAGTGTCTTGTTAAATTCAGCCCATCATTTTGGAGCAAGAAGACGCTCCCAGAACACGTGAGGGTGGTTTGCCTCCGGCTGCCAGTTTCTGCAGCGTTTCCTTGTGAATAATGGGCCCTTTTACATGTTGTGACACATGTTTCTTGTTTTTGATATATTTAGCAGCGTAGCTATCCAGATTATTGATGCATTGATATGATCTAGATATAATTCTGCTTCAAAGTTCTGATTTATATACTGTAGGGGAATGGAGATGGACATTCCACGGCCAGATAACAGAAAATCTCTCTTTGAACATTGGGGGTTTTTCGTTCTCCCTGTCTCCCTCACCGCAGGGAGCCGCTGTGACTTTTTGATAACAGATCTTCTTCTCCCCACAGTCTTACAGGAAGATGCCCCGATGAAAACTACGTTTTATGTGATTATGCCATGAATGTTTGTCCGAATCAACTCCGTACACCGCATGTTTCACCTTGTGTTACGTATTTTTCCACTGTTAAGGTTTTATATTCCCAATGCTTTAACTCGAGCGCCCATCACAGGTGAAAGAAGATGTAAAATGTGTCTACCTCAAGAAATAATGTGCACAAACTGCCAAAAGTGTTTAACGTGTAAATGTTAAAACAGGGTTCAATGTTTTTGCCATTATTATTTACGTTACTCCAGTTTTATTTTCTCTGTCAGGAAAATGTTAAACAGGAAGTTTTCGCAGTAGCGCCCGCCCCTTTCGCTCCCAGCACGCCCTGCGGACCAGGTATCAAAAGGACGCTCCAAGCTAGAAACGCTCTCTTGTTCTCTTCTCTTCTCATCCCTTTGTGTTCAAGCCTTTGTCTTGTCTCTTGAAAGCCGTCGCCACGGACGGGCCTTTCACCTTTTTCCTTTGTCTCAACGATAATCCGTCCGACACGTGGTCGACAAGGCCAGGCCAGCCCTGGACTCAGAAACCATCTGGAACTACCTGGAAATCAGCTTAAGCGCTAAACCGGACAGAGACTATCTTTGCTATCTCGTTTTCGCTTTTTGAAGTAACCTACGTCGTTTACGTGGATCAGCGCTACGTTCTCATCTGAGTAAAGGCCGCGTGAGGAGCTAACACGCCGCCAAAGCGTTCTACCGCGAAGGAACTCCTGGACATCGCCCCGTTGCCACCGGCGACAAGGACCTTACAGCCGCCGCTACCTCCTCCGCTCCACGTGACGCATCGCTCCGCGGCCGCCGCCCGCTTCAAGGACGTCGCAGCACGCCCCCTGCCTCCGCCGCCACACCGCTCCACGCGACGCCTCGCTACGGACCTCGACCACGGACAAGGACCAGCCGGACCGAGTCTCTACAGAACCGTAAGCCGAGTCCATTGTGCGGTTCTCTTGTGGCGTGATTTGGGTAGAGCTCAGCTGTTCCTCCTCCCTTTAGCTTCTCACTTTCCCTCTTTTTGATATAGATTAGCATAGACACGTTTGGTTATCAAAGGCAAAACCCTGGTTTAACATTATCTGCATGAAATCTGCTGTTAAATCTGATATAACATCACCTGTGATTTACCTGTGCGCATTTCTGCTCCGGTGTTTTTGATTACCCTTTTGATAAATAAACTACACGAAAGAGTTATTGACTATTGTTTGTTTGATTAGACTATGTGTAAGTCCCTGAATCGTGAAACACCCTTCAGACCTTGTTAACGAGCGCGATTAAGGATCGTATCTTAGCTCTTTGGGTTTAACCCTGGTGCCCCGTCTGGTCTCGTTTCTGCTAAGAAATCCCCCCTTAATCATAAACTGAATACATGTAGTTTGAGACCCTACAATACCATAAGAAAAATGTTGGTCAGAGGGTTATAATGGTCAATGCTTTGTTTAATTTCTTGGTGATAAAAACTCCTTATTTGTAATTACCTATAAAAGTTCTATTCTTACAAGTGATTCAACATACAATTGTTCAACATATCAAAGCTTTTAAATTGATTTGCGTTTACAATCTGGTGACAAATGTATACCTTTTATTATCCAGACCTTCAATCTCAAGTTGGTCATAGCCAACCAGTTTAAGATTTTAACATCTTTGTTAAATGTATATGTTTGATTAGCTCCTCCCAGGTTGTAAACACAGATTTTACCCAGGGATTCTTACGCTACTCCATATGACTTGACCGTTTGTCATCACCAGTACAGCCTGTACAGATAATCTTCTTTATTACCTGAAATTTGAGAGAAAGGTTCTTTGTGGGATTCAAATGGAGATTGAATTTGGTCTTGTTTGGTTAAAATGACATTACTCCGCCCATATTATATATTAAAAACTGCTCTTTCGTGTTTCCAGGCTAATAATTTTGAAGATATTTTGAAAATGAAAAAAATGTAAAAGAGCATTAACTATTTCTTGTGAGGTCAGATCATTAATTTCTCCTCATATATTTTTAATTTCTTGTAGCACTTGAAAATTCCCCTTGTTGGCATGTTTAATCCTCAGCAGTTTTAGTTTTTCTTTCAAATCATTTAGCTTTTTCTGCCTTTGTTTCTTTTTTTGTCGATGGCTATTATTTTACCTCTCAGAATTGCTTTAGCAGTGGATGGAGAAGTTTCACCATTGTCATTTTCCTCCCCAGATGTTTCAATGTTGTTGGACACTATGTTTTCATACAGTAATGTAGCTAGGAGCGTGATCTGTCTTTATTAAATATAACAAATGAGCCTGTTGGTGAGTAGATTGTGACTGGGATTCATCTGCCGCGAGAGATCAATCAGTCCTCCAGTAGTGATGGACCAAACGTGTCGAACACATGTCTCTGAATGTGACGACTGTATCGAGCTGTGTCACTCTGTGTGTCACTATAAGAAAAGTCATGAGCAACACGTCTGTCATTGTATCGCTCGTGTCAGAAGCTGCAGCGTGAGACTCAAGCCTCTGTTTGCTTTCAGGTTCATTGGGGATAAATATTTGCCAGATTATTTTTGAGAGATAATTGTTTTGACATTCATTTTGAGTCACGGTATCACTTATTGAATTACACACTGGAGAGGAGAATCCGACCGATAGTCGAACCTCGGATTCAGGAGGAGCAGAGTGGTTTTCGTCCCGGTCGTGGAACACTGGACCAGCTCTATACCCTCCATCGGGTGCTCGAGGGCTCATGGGAGTTTGCCCAACCAGTCCACATGTGCTTTGTGGATCTGGAGAAGGCTTTCGACCGTGTCCCTCGGGGTGTCCTTTGGGGGGTGCTCCGGGAGTACGGGGTCCGGGGCCCTTTGCTCAGGGCTGTCCGGTCCCTGTATGACCGGAGCAGGAGCTGTGTTCGCATTGCCGGCAGTAAGTCAGACCTGTTCCCAGTGCATGTTGGACTCCGCCAGAGCTGCCCTTTGTCACCAGTTCTGTTCATAATTTTTCTGGACAGAATTTCTAGGCGCAGTCAGGGGTCGGAGGGTGTCCGGTTTGGGGACCACAGGATCTCATCTCTGCTGTTTGCAGACGATGTTGTCCTGATGGCTCCATCAAACCCGGACCTGCAACATGCACTGGGACGGTTTGCAGCCGAGTGTGAATCGGCTGGGATGAGAATCAGCACCTCCAAATCCGAGGCCATGGTTCTCGACCGGAAAAAGGTGGCTTGCCCTCTCCAGGTGGGTGGGGGGAGTCCTTGCCCCAAGTGGAGGAGTTCAAGTATCTCGGGGTCTTGTTCACGAGTGAGGGAAGGATGGAGCGTGAGATCGACAGGCGCATCGGACCGTTGTGGTAAAGAGGGAGCTGGGGAGGAGGAGGTCTGGGAGTCCCTGCTCAGACTGCTGCCCCCGCGACCCGGCCCCGGATAAAGCGGCAGAAGATGGATGGATGGATGGTATCACTTGTATTACAGCCTACTTTATCGTACAACAGGCTGTTATTTGCTTTAATTACCAAGCTTGAATTACCTTCTTACTAAGTTATCTTTTATATTTGTTGATCCTCGGAGCACATTCCGATTCAGTGTTCGCATTTTTGAATGAACGGCGGTTGTGTTAAGGCGTGTCTGCATAAGAAGCAGTAGAAGCACAAGCATAAGAAGCAGTAGAAGCACAAGCATAAGAAGCAGTAGAAGCACAAGCATAAGAAGCAGTAGAAGCACAAGCATAAGAAGCAGTAGAAGCACAAGCATAAGAAGCAGTAGAAGCATAAGAAGCAGTAGAAGCACAAGCATAAGAAGCAGTAGAAGCACAAGCATAAGAAGCAGTAGAAGCATAAGCATAAGAAGCAGTAGAAGCACAAGCATAAGAAGCAGTAGAAGCATAAGCATAAGAAGCAGAAGAAGCAGAAGCATAAGAAGCAGTAGAAGCACAGGCATAAGAAGCAGTAGAAGCATAAGCATAAGAAGCAGTAGAAGCATAAGCATAAGAAGCAGAAGAAGCATAAGCATAAGAAGCAGTAGAAGCACAGGCATAAGAAGCAGTAGAAGCATAAGCATAAGAAGCAGTAGAAGCATAAGCATAAGAAGCAGTAGAAGCATAAGCATAAGAAGCAGTAGAAGCACAAGCATAAGAAGCAGTAGAAGCATAAGCATAAGAAGCAGTAGAAGCATAAGAAGCAGTAGAAGCACAAGCATAAGAAGCAGTAGAAGCACAAGCATAAGAAGCAGTAGAAGCACAAGCATAAGAAGCAGTAGAAGCATAAGCATAAGAAGCAGTAGAAGCATAAGCATAAGAAGCAGAAGAAGCAGAAGCATAAGAAGCAGTAGAAGCACAGGCATAAGAAGCAGTAGAAGCATAAGCATAAGAAGCAGTAGAAGCATAAGCATAAGAAGCAGAAGAAGCATAAGCATAAGAAGCAGTAGAAGCACAGGCATAAGAAGCAGTAGAAGCATAAGCATAAGAAGCAGTAGAAGCATAAGCATAAGAAGCAGTAGAAGCATAAGCATAAGAAGCAGTAGAAGCACAAGCATAAGAAGCAGTAGAAGCATAAGCATAAGAAGCAGTAGAAGCATAAGAAGCAGTAGAAGCACAAGCATAAGAAGCAGTAGAAGCACAAGCATAAGAAGCAGTAGAAGCACAAGCATAAGAAGCAGTAGAAGCATAAGCATAAGAAGCAGTAGAAGCATAAGAAGCAGTAGAAGCACAAGCATAAGAAGCAGTAGAAGCACAAGCATAAGAAGCAGTAGAAGCACAAGCATAAGAAGCAGTAGAAGCATAAGCATAAGAAGCAGTAGAAGCACAAGCATAAGAAGCAGTAGAAGCACAAGCATAAGAAGCAGTAGAAGCACAAGCATAAGAAGCAGTAGAAGCATAAGCATAAGAAGCAGTAGAAGCATAAGCATAAGAAGCAGAAGAAGCATAAGCATAAGAAGCAGTAGAAGCACAAGCATAAGAAGCAGTAGAAGCACAAGCATAAGAAGCAGTAGAAGCATAAGCATAAGAAGCAGTAGAAGCACAAGCATAAGAAGCAGTAGAAGCATAAGCATAAGAAGCAGTAGAAGCACAAGCATAAGAAGCAGTAGAAGCATAAGCATAAGAAGCAGTAGAAGCACAAGCATAAGAAGCAGTAGAAGCATAAGCATAAGAAGCAGTAGAAGCATAAGCATAAGAAGCAGAAGAAGCATAAGCATAAGAAGCAGTAGGCAGAGTGTAGTGCACCAACACAGTGTCGTACTAGTGAACACAGGAAATGTGTAACTCACACCTTTATGTGTCATCTTCCCTTCACTATCCAGTAATGACCTTATTCTTCAATCATTTTCAGAATTTGCGGTTTTATCGTTCCTCCAGTGCAACTTGAGTTTGATAGTTTGATGTAGGTTGAACATGAAGATTCCCATCACGCCGCAGATGAGGGTTTCCTCAGAGTGGGTATTATAATGTGTCAGGTCTATAATATTAGTTTAGAAGGTGATATCGCTCCCTGGTGGAGCATTTAACATTAATAGTTCCTTTAACCAGCACATATTGAATGTTTTATTGCCGTTTTATTTTTATATCCTGTATTTGTTTTTAACATTGTGCACATGAAAAAGATATAAATTAAATAAATATCTGCCATCTTTGTCTTTTTGTTCAAAACTCGGTTCAAAAGGCATTCGGTTTTAAACCAATATGGCGACTCCCCTCCTGTGTTTGCCTCTGTATGATGAATAGAACAAAAAATCATAACTAGATTTGGTTTGTTTTTGATGTTCTATATCACTTTAATGAGTTTCTTTTAAGTATGTATAATGTCTGTTTTTCTTCTCTAATTTTTGTTATCTTTGCTTGTTTGATTGGGCTCAATGTCCATATGTAAACTACCTTCCCAGACCACCACGCTCCTCCCACGTTTTTATTTGTCCAATTTCCCGCTAAACCTATTTCTAAAACAGAGTTTATGTAGCTTTGCTACCACTCCTGGAAGCATGATCACAACAGAGAACATGGAGCGCTCAAATGAGTGTCAAACCAACAAATCAAACGTATAAAGCATGTATGTATGTAAAGACTATTTTCAATTTGGTGACACTATCATCACTGTGACAACCAATCTTTGTTTTGGCAATACAAATCTAATAAACAAATAAAAATAAAAGTACTTTCTGTTTAGCATTCTCATAACCACAGACATGCTTCATAAGATGTAATAAAGTCCGACCCATAAAACAAATCACGCAACAATCATCACGGTCTCTTCAAAACAACAGAAATGTCCTACAATGTAAGAATGACATGAACTCACACCCCCCATGTTGGTGCATCCAGCTCTTGCTGCTGTTCAGTTCTTTACTGAGGAGCATTTCTGCCTCTGCTGGTGATTGAGCTTGGGCTTTTTTACATTCAAAAGTTAAAAGAACTGCCAGAAATGCAATACCTTATTGTATTTGTGACAGACATGGTGAAACTTCATTCGCTTGTTGTTGAATATCATATGGCCATCTGTTGTAAAGTTATGTCCTCTCCTCCGTCCGCCCTGCAGAGCCCCGGCCAGTTTGCGTTGCGGAGGACACTTGTCTGTGCGGCGTTCCCTCCTGAGGTGTCCCTTTAGAAGCCGCCTGCGTATTAGCATCTGTAGCTTTTTGGATATTTTTTTATACCTTCTTGTATATGACACTAGTGGTAATGAATTATTTTGACAGAAATTAATAAATAAAAAAAAAAAATCCACAAATGTTGAACAGAATCTTTTTTATTGGTCAGGGATTGGTTTATCATTTAAAATATTAATCTTGTGGCATAATTGACAACAATCAAAGCTTTGTGAAGAAAAAATGCTACTACTTTCTGAGGCTATCGTGAAGAATAACTTCACCTACAGTTCATTTGTGCTGACAGAAGACGGTTAAGTTTGAGTCCATTTTAGTTTCATGTGGATAGGCCCAGTATTTCACTAAATATCAAACATGGACAAAACATCTAAATATTGGCAATTCAAAACTGTCCTCCACCTTCAATTGAACTCAGAGATAATTGCTGCAAAGTCACATGAACCCAAGCGAAAATAATAGCTCATTTTGAACTACTGTATATTATTTGGAAATGCAAAGCTGCAAAAAAGACTTGTAACAGGAAAAGCTGCTCCACAAAACTTGAGGAACATTTTGCAACCAATTAAGTAAATTGGAACGTCCCAGTTAGCAAAAACGTCAAAAACTTCAGAAAATCAAATAATGTGCATTTTCTTTATTTTGATATTAGCAAAACTTTGTCAGCAAGCTGAGCACAAACTCAAACTAAACTTTTGAAAGCTAATGGTTACATAGAAAAGCTTGATATCTATAATCTTGCTAAAGGAAAGTGGATTCTTAAAACCCGGCGCTTCTTAATCCCTTCTCCTCGCCAAAGTGTCTGAGAGCTGCCTGCGTCCTCACCTGGCACAGCGCCCAACACGCTTACAAGGAAAACACATTAGAAACAGCACTGTAAAGACATACTAATCTGCCCTGGCACGCCCGCT
Organism: Eucyclogobius newberryi; assembly: GCF_026437365.1. Taxonomy (NCBI): domain Eukaryota; kingdom Metazoa; phylum Chordata; class Actinopteri; order Gobiiformes; family Gobiidae; genus Eucyclogobius; species Eucyclogobius newberryi. The sequence goes on along the minus strand of NW_027316278.1, from coordinate 28,605,187 downwards.
GCACCACACATGTTTGCAGCTCCGGTAGGTGTGGTTAAGTCTAATCCTCCAATCACTCACTCTCACTGAATCCGAGCCAGGTTTAATCTATATTGGTGCAAATGTATTTCAACTCAAAGAGACGAATAGTGAGTCAAAATTTGAACTGAACTGGGAGTAAATCCTGGGGTAAACGTGGACCCGATGAGGACTTTAACCAAGGTGTTGATAGAGCTCAGCAAATGGGGGGAAACATCAAAACTGGGACTTACTCCTGGGATAAACCACAGGGACTAAAGGAGGACTAAACTAAGACTTACAAGGGTTAGGACAACAGTCTGTGGGAAAAACTCATCACAAGTTTGGACTAAATTGGGACTAAATCCTGGGGTAAACCTGGACTAGAGGACTAAACCAGGACTAGAATGGAGCTCAGTATCTTTGGAAAAAACACTACAATATTGGGACTAAACAGGGACTAAATCCTGGGGTAAACCTGGACTAGAGGACTAAACCAGGACTAGAATGGAGCTCAGTATCTTTGGGAAAAACACTACAATATTGAGACTAAACAGGGACTAAATCCTGGGGTAAACCAGGACTAGAATGGAGCTCAAACATGGCTCAAACGTGGCTCAAACGTGGCTCAAACGTGGCTCAAACGTGGCTCAAACGTGGCTCAAACGTGGCTCAAACGTGGCTCAAACGTGGTAAAGAATGGAAATATACTGTGAGTGTTTGAGGCATCAGTGCAGGACCAGGAGACGTGAACACATTATGATAATAATGTCATTAACAATCCATGGGGGGGTGAAGCTAACTGCTGTTCCGTCTGGAGCTGCAGTTCTGTCTGGAGCTCGATTATTGTTTGTTTATTTATTTATTGAGACAGGGACAGTGCACAATATACATCAACTTATCTGGAGGGATGCATCGTAACAGGTTGGAGTGCAAGTGCTCATTTCCACCTGTGAAGCAAGAGCATCAACCCAAGAAACACACAGGAAACAGCACTGTAAAGACACACACAGCACAGGCCACTGCACCACACGTGTTTACAGCATCAAGTAGACTTTAACCTGTGCTTGTTTTAACTGAATCTATATATTAAGAACTGAACTGTTGATTGTATTCTTCATCTTATAAGATTTTTTGATTTAAAGTCGTAAGGCAACACACGCGATCAGCCCTTTCTATGACCAAAGTTTGCAAATATGCTCAAGGCTCTGGTGAAGTCGCTGTAGTTGTACCGGGATTAATGCTGGAGTGTGGGGATCATTCAAAGTTATGAAGTTTAGGGTAATGGCTGAGGTAAGGGAAAGGTTTAGGGTTTAGGTCAGTCAAAGTTGTAAGTATATGAAGCACTGATTTATAAAGAAAAGTATAAAAGAAAGCATAAACCACAAAAAGTATAACAGTTTTGGCCAGATTTGCATAAGACTTTATTAACTCATCACTATAGCAACCAGCTCACTTCCGTCCCTCCAGCCCTGACTAGCACTAACCATGTACTGATTACTGTGGTCACATGTTTGACAGAGATTGATCGTAGACGAGAGGAGCGCTCACTCTGCGACTGCGGTTACAGTTTGACACGTATCACAGCTCGTGGATGATCACTGTCTCACTGTGACCTACGACCTTCGATTGTGAGCTCAAGAGTTTAGCCACAATCAGAAATCGTTCGACACTGACAGCCAAACGTGTGCAGTGGACACCGAGCTTAAAACAAGCTACTATTCGATCAGGTTGTCACACTCGCCTTTTATGATGGGAAAACAAACAGCAAAACGGGACGACAAATAGATCACAGGCTCTAGAAAAGGTGAAGTGTATTATATTTAGTATTTTTTCTTGAGTTTTCAGACCATTTATATTATTATCCTTTTCTTGTTCTAGTGTGTGATGTGGGGGTTCACAAACTTTTCAGGCCTGGACCCACAAAATTGACATCTGTAATAATTTTAAGCAACAAAACATAACAAATTATGTTTAATTGTGTTTATTTGAGACCTATAGACACAGGGTGGATGATCTACAATTGTAAAGTTGCATATTACATTCATTCATAGTTTATATATAAGTGTAATGTGTTGAGATTGGAAAAGAAAAGAAAAGCAGTTGCTGTAATTGATATTAACTCCTTTCTATTTAAAAAAAAAAAATATATATATATATATATATATATATATATATTCATATTATGTGTTATTATTATTATTATTATAGTTTTGCAGGTATTTGCAGATATAACATAAATAGTAATACATAATGAAGACAAACACATTATTACAGCATGCGAAAAACATATAGATCGTAAACAACATAAACTAATGACAACGCAATAATAATGAATATTCCAGTAATTAGGTAGCTAAAGAGCAGCTTGCAAAACAACCGTCATACAATTACTAGCAGTATTGCAGCACTTAATATAATCTTCTTCTAATTATGTTAATTTATAAATATATGAGAGAATTACAGAGGGACATTAAATAGGTCGGTTAATACATGAGAAACTCCAGGGGGAAACAGGACATTTGCTGTAAATAGACACATATGTTTGTATTATTTATTACTTCATTATTCAAATTTTTGTTGCTATTTTCTCAGTTATTACAGATTGTTTAAAGCGTCAACATGTGTTAGAGGGTTACGTAGGTCTGCAGGGCATCCAGATGGACCTTTTAAGATAATTACTGTTACTAAACTGAAAATCTGTGCATCTCCGTCATCTAATTAGTCACCGTCAGTATGTAATTCCCAGTTGACAACACGGTTATTATGCTATAATTGTGACCAGCAGAGACACAGAGCTCATTATTACACATTTGGGTTCGAAACATTAACGCGCCGAGTCTGGATCGCCCTCAAATGCACTGGCACGACACGTCAGCAAGATTGCATCAGCTTTTATCCATTTCTGTTTCCATTTCATCTGTTCTGTTTCGTAATTTCCCTCAAACTGGGGCCAGTTAGGGAGCTGCAAGATAATGTGATGGTGTTTGGCACAACCTGCTCTATTTTGGCTCGAAAATATCACATCTGGAAAATAGCGAGGGGTTGTTTAACTAAGTAATCGGAGACACGCGCTGGAATTGGGCTGTGGGAATGGACCGTGGACACAAGGCAGAGGGACTGTGGTGGTGAGGGGGCGGAGGACAGTCTTTTTTTGACTATTCATTTATTTATTTATGTATTTATTCATTTATACATATATTTGTTGGCATATAGATCAAGATTCAAGATTTACCATTATTTTCTGCTGTCTCAAAGGAAAAATGACACACGCTGCCACACAGAAAAAATACACATAAGACATTTATAGAACATGACATAGACCGTGGAATACATGTAAAACACTACTTTAATAAAGCGCTCTGCGGCCTGAATTTAAGATGGTCACTGGAATGAGTTTTCTTACCCGTTCAGTTATCTTTTCTTGTTCTTTGCGTTTGAACCCAATAGCAGTGTCTGGATGGGAGACGAGCAGCTCGTACTAAGGGTCAGAGATCATTTTCCTCGCCTGTTTGCCAACAGTGTCCTCAAATATTTGCTGTAGTTATACAGAGTGTTCTTTCGCTTTCGTGAGTGTACACAGAAGTCTATTCAGTTCTGATTGGTTTGTTTTGAAGGACAGATTACCAGAGCGCATACACTATTACATCTTATAACGTTTTTGACCGCAGGGTTTCTTTTCAAAACTGTAGAATTAAGATGCCTCGCTTCTTGATGGTGTATTTCACTGTAATATGCAGTGGATTATGGAGTTATTATTGAAAAAAATGCCTGCATAACATTTTTAACCCTATTTTTTTTAAATCATTCATCATGTCCTATGCATATCAGATAAAAGCTTTTAAAAGTCCATTTAGTGTGTGTGTGTGTGTGTGTGTGTTTCCTTCCCGACGTTGCCTTTGTGAGATGTGTGAAATGCAGAGGACAAATGTTGTGTTACAGAGGCAGTAAATCAATCTTGTCCGTAAAGCAACAACTGGTTAAGTGACAGACTTTCATTGATGGATCCGAGTCTTGCAGAGCCGGGTTGAAGTGTAAAGAAGATGCATTTACCTCTCAGCACAAGTATCCACATTTAAAGTTGCTGTACATGGTTTTTACAGTCTGAAAACGTGAAAACCCAAACTTGTTCACCCTGGAGAGACTCAGTCAAACACAGAAAGGACCGTTTAGCAAGCTTTATTACGAAGGTTATGTGGCGCTCAGACCCCGGCGAAAGACTTTGCAATTATGGGCACTCTATATTCAAATTATATTAGGAGTCTCTCCCCAGGGCCTGGAGACTGGTGGTGGTAGATATGGGGAGAAGGTAGAGAGGATGATTGTGTGGCAGTACGGCAGTAGAATAGTTTTTAATTTAGAAGGTTGCAACAACGCCACCTCCGGAATTTCACCGGGAGAATAGTATAGAAAGTGGGGTTCCCAAGGCACACAGATACGTATATCAATAAAGAGCCAGGTTCCAAGTAAGTATTTAGTATTTATTTTTGCAATTTTACAATTTTAAAATACAGTACACATGAATTTATTTTAAACAGGAGCAGAAGGTTAAAATGCAGAAAACAGCCACAGAAACAGATAAAAGAAACGGCAACAACCACAACAGTAAGAACAACAGTGTAGGAGCAACAGTAAGAACACCAAGAACAGTAAAAGTAGCGATGTAGAGCAAAGAAACAGAAAATAAAACCACAGGAACAACAGTTAAGCACAAAGCGAAGCAGCAACATAGCAACACGGGAACAATGGAAGCAACAACGAAACAGGCAAAGCAACAGCGCAGCAACAGGCAAAGCAACGGTCGAAGCAACAGGCGAAGCAACAGTCGAAGCAACAGGGTAGCAACAGCGTAGCAACAGGCGAAGCAACAGCGTAGCAACAGGCGAAGCAACAGCGCAGCAACAGCCAAAGCAACAGCGCAGCAACAGTCGAAGCAATAGCGCAGCAACAGGCGAAGCAACAGGGTAGCAACAGGGTAGCAACAGGCAAAGCAACAGCGCAGCAACAGGCGAAGCAATAGCGCAGCAACAGGCGAAGCAACAGGGTAGCAACAGCGTAGCAACAGGCAAAGCAACAGCGCAGCAACAGTCGAAGCAACAGCGCAGCAACAGGCGAAGCAATAGCGCAGCAACAGCGCAGCAACAGGTGAAGGAACAGCGCAGCAACAGGCAAAGCAATAGCGCAGCAACAGGTGAAGGAACAGCGCAGCAACAGGCGAAGCAACAGCGCAGCAACAGGCGAAGCAACAGCGCAGCAACAGGCGAAGCAATAGCGCAGCAACAGTCGAAGCAACAGGGTAGCAACAGGCGAAGCAACAGTCGAAGCAACAGGCGAAGCAACAGGGTAGCAACAGCGCAGCAACAGGCGAAGCAATAGCGCAGCAACAGGCGAAGCAACAGGGTAGCAACAGCGTAGCAACAGGCAAAGCAACAGCGCAGCAACAGTCGAAGCAACAGCGCAGCAACAGGCGAAGCAATAGCGCAGCAACAGCGCAGCAACAGGCGAAGGAACAGCGCAGCAACAGGCGAAGCAACAGCGCAGCAACAGGCGAAGCAATAGCGCAGCAACAGTCGAAGCAACAGGGTAGCAACAGGCGAAGCAACAGTCGAAGCAACAGGGCAGCAACAAGCGAAGCAACAGCGCAGCAACAGGCGAAGCAACAGCGCAGCAACAGTCGAAGCAACAGCAGCGTGACCAGTGCCGCTCCTGGCCACTGCGGACACCTAAAAAGATCTTGTTAGAAGTTGCCTCAAAATAGCCCAGTATCATAAATGGATAAATTACCAATTTTGGGGAGATTCTCTTGTTGGTCCACAGCGTGAGGCCAACAAGAGGCGGTGTTCAGACGGGCCTAGAATCAGGGGGACCAACCAACCCACACGGCCCAGGCTGTTCAATTCAGCTACAAGCGAGCTAGTTTTGTTTAGGGTTTTTTGGGGGGAATGGACGTTACCATGTGTTAAATTTACCTGTTCCAAGTTGTATGACCGGGCCCACTCCTACATGGCTCGCTCGCGGGATCTTCTGTCCGAACAGCGCCACTGCAACGTAACGCAAGCCTGAGACCGGCAAATTTGTGAATGAAGCAGAGCCAGAAAGTGGGCGTTACCTTAGACGCTAAAGACAGCTGAGCCGTACAGGCAGGTGCTGAGCCATACAGGCAGGTGCTGAGCAATCGGCAGGTTAAGGGATTGATGCCGAGCAGGTGGCTGGACCACGGCACTGGAAGTGAACAATGTTTCAGATCTTGGGTACTCAGAATTTAAGTGTGAATACGATCTACCTGGAAGTGCGAGGACGAGCGGCCAACACCAGGACCCGGTACTGCGGGTGAGCGGAAAAGGGGGAGCAAAGAGAAGGGAGCGCTTATAAAGCCCACCAGCTCGCGCCGCCGGGTGCCGCGCAAACGCACCTTCGGCACAGGCTCCAATCACCGTCTTACCACAATTGGATGAGAGAGATGCAGAGGAGGAGGAGCGGAGGTGGTGGGTCGCAATACGGTCTGGAGCGGCCGGGCCAACTGCATGAATGTTTAAATGAGACCGCCTGTGTGCTGATTGGAAGCAAAGGAGGTGCAGAGGAGGTGCAGAGGAGGTGCAGAGGAGGTGCGCCGTGCCACGGGGAGGAGTAACTTGGATGCGTTGATTGGGAATGGGGGGAGCAGGTGCGAGGGGCCAGGAAAAACCTCCTTGGAAGAAACCTGGAGTTCCGTGTGAAGGAGGATCTGACTCTCACAGACGGACAGGTGCGATGATAGAGCTTGGGACAGGTGCCCTGGCAGGGCCAAGATGCAGATGGAGTTAGGTCTTCCAGGTGAACTTACGCAGGCTTCATTTCATTTCAGTCCCTGCAGCGGTCCAAACGTATTGCTTTCTTACGTACAACGTTCCTGGCATTCTAATTAGTCATGTGATGAGTATAAACGCACTTTTCCCAACTCTCGCAGGTTTTGCCATCACGGTAAAGCCTAACAAACATTAGCATGCTAACAGCGCACTTCCTGTTGTGTGGAGAATAAAAGACAGATGGCTCACAATAGACTATTTCTCACCCAAATAAATGCGTTTGCAATAAATCTGTTCCTGGGAAAAACAGATTTTATGTTATTGCATGAAAAATACACAAGATAAAGTTAAAAAATGAAGGTTTTTGTGTAAATAGTGTCTGGATAACTCCTTATTGTCCATTTCCTAGGTATTGTAGAAAAAGTTTCAGTTGTAGTCATCTGGACTCAGTTTGAAAAAGTAGACGTTTCGACTCTCATCCAAGAGTCATTGTCAATAACAGAATTTAGGTCGAGAACTCCGATATTAATACTGTTCTGTGGTAAGACCCGCCCATTGGGAGGAGCCTTCCTGAAGTAGAAAGAGTTGTTGGTTTCAACAGAAACTCCCCCCTTGTATCTACCGAGCTAGCCTATTCAGAATCTTAATGGGCTGTTAAAACCTCTTTGTCTTAGTGAGACCCTGGCTCAACCACCCTGAGTACCTGATTAGCATTTGAATTCCCTGGTCCTTTACCTTTCCAGGGGTTCAGTAACCCATTATAGATAACAGGAAGATTAAACCTAAGCCCTCCATTTCTGTTTAAAGAAGGTCTTTCTTTTTTAACAAAAATAGCTTCCTTGACTCCTCTTTCAAACCATCTTTTCTCCCTGCTTAAAACCTTCACCTCACCGTCTTCAAACGAGTGATTAGAGGCTTCAAGATGGAGATGCACGGCACTCTGTGGACCTGAACTAGTATTTCTTCTGTGCTGATAAAGCCTCTTGTGTAGAGGCTGTTTCGTCTCACCTATGTAACGTTCTTTACAGCTTTCTTCACTGCATTGGATCGAATAAACTACATTGCTCTGTTTTTGAGTCGGCAATTTGTCCTTTGGGTGAACCAGTTTTTGTCTTAAAGTGTTTCCTGGTTTAAAATAAACAGGGACTTTGTGTTGTCTAAAAATTCTCTGCAGTTTTTCCGACAGGCCAGACACATAAGGGATAGAAACACCCTTCCTTCTCTGTTCAGTTTCCCTTTTGTCCTGCTTCTTGGTTCTCTTCACTCTGTTGAGAGCCCAAGCGGGGTAACCACAGGCTGAGAGGGCATTACGGACATGTTTTTCCTCTTTCTTCTTGCCCTCTGAGCTGGTGGGCACACCTTGAGCTCTGTTGTAAGGTTCTGATCACACCCAGCTTGTGCTGTAGTGGGTGGTTGGAACCAAAGAGCAGATACTGGTCCGTGTGTGTAGGTTTCCTATATACTTCTATTTGGAGTTTCCCGTCCTCTCCTCTGATCGTGGCACAATCAAGAAAGGCCAAGCGATTCTCCTTAGCGTCTTCTCTTGTAAACCTGATATGTGGGTCCACAGCATTGATGTGATCAGAGAAGGTTTCCAGCTCTTGTTTCTTGATTGTTACAAAAGTATCATCGACATAGCGGAGCCACAGTTTTGGGGCTATGCCTGAGAATGAGGACAGTGCCTTCTTCTCAAAGTGCTCCATGTACAGGTTGGCCACTATGGGAGAGACGGGCGAGCCCATGGCACAGCCATGAATCTGTCTGTAAAATTGTCCCCGGAATTGAAAGTAAGTGGTGTTCAGACAGATGTCCAACAGTTTACATATGTGTTCAGGTGTCAGTTTGGTCCTTTCCTGTAGGGTGGTGTCTTCCTGCAGTCTGGTCCTCACTGCTGCTACTGCATCAGTGGTCGGGATGCAGGTGAACAGGGACACCACATCATATGAAACCATGAGGTCATCTGGGTCCAGTTGGAGATGTTTCACTTTATCCACAAAGTTGTGCGTGTTATCCACATGATGTACCGAATTCCCCACAAGCGGAGCCAATATAGTTGTTAAATGCTTGGCCACATTGTAAGTGATGGAATCTGTGCTGCACACTATGGGTCTGAGTGGAACCTCCTTTTTGTGTATTTTTGGAAGGCCATAAATGCAAGGCATACACAAAAAGGAGGTTCCACTCAGACTACTATGGAACACGCCTGGACGAATGAGGGATTACACCGACACATTTCCTAGGTATGTTGACTCAGCATTTCGCTCTATTGGTGAGCAGACTCATTCATCCGGAGTAGGTTTTCTCTTCATCCTCGCTCAATGCTGCCACCTCCTCATAACAGCTCCCTAGTCCACCTTTCATCCTACCAGGGCTTTCCCTTTGTGCTTCACCTTGCTCAGAGAGCCATTAAATAAACGATAAGACGACGTTTCAAGTTTTAAAGCAGCACAGATAAGACGCAGCCACACTCGTTCTAAATACAACCCTTATCGACATTGTGCTTATCAATGACTTCCTTTTACAGACATTCGAGGGGATTAGGCCAGATTCCGTGTGTGATCGGACGACTCGCGGAATTCCACCTATTTGCCCTTTTACAACACGGACAATATGATAACACAGATGGAAGCGATTGTGTGTTTGTCATGTTTGAAAAGTCAGAGTTGTTGCCCATTGCTTGGTATTTTTGTTTGATGGAGAAGAAAGTTAAATTACATTGAGGCTTACTGTGATAGGATCGTTTGGAAAGCACAAAAGACTTAAGAAATCGTTGAGTCTAATAAGGACGTTCAAAGATCCAATCAGTTTATGCCGGCTTGTGTTATGGAGGGAATTCAGTGCCTTTCTGGAGCTTTGCACGGACTTATGAGGCAAAGACAGTTAGCAATATATTACAAATATTGAGTGCAGCACTATTCAGAATCAGAATCAGAATCAGAATATAAAAAAGATAGGAACTTGTTTTCGGTGTTAAGGTGCAACATATTGTAATGAATTATAATAATGATTATAGCAAAGTATATCAAATAAAATAAGTCATTCTTTAATTAAGAATTCACAAATAAAATAAATCAAGTTTTACCAAATACAGGCACAGTTTCAGGCACTTACAAGCCATGTTTCAGCTGCTAGAAGATTTCACCATTCAGGACATTCCACTGGACTTCTATGTTTTTGTGATTCACATTTTATGCATAACTTGCCCAGAGGAAGACATTTTACTCTTTCTGAAGATGATAATTAACCAGTTCATGCACATTTCGAGTTTACATTCTTTTACATCAGCGAGTCAGTGAGCAGATACAATATGGTGATGGGTTTTGACAGTTCATTTGTGAAGTGATTGCAGAGTTTCAGTGTTGTCGTGGCAGCCAGTGAGCAGGTGGTTGGACAGTAAATGATGTGGGACAGAATCACTGAGTGCATGGACATTTTAGCAGCTTGTGTGGACATTTGGTTCCCCAATTCTCCAAACTTTTGAATTTCTCTCTGGTCAAATACCACAGTATTCAGCAGAAGGAGCATAAACTTACCCTTTATTGGAGCACTGAGAAGAGAAGCAGCATAAATGAGGTTAAGGCTATAGCTGCTCTTTGAGATACAGTTAAGTTCATTTGAGCCAAGACATGATCAGAATGAGTCTGGTGGGGCATTTACTGGATTACCACCTAATGATGTCACAATGTGGAATCAAGCAGTTTCTGGTTTGGAATGGATTTTGTACTGATGCAGTGTAACGATAATTCAGAAACAAAAAAACAATTAGGTAGAAAATAAAGGACAAAATACCTGATCAAAATGATGTGTAGGAGTCATGTTTTACAAGGAAAATACTTAGGGATCATCTCAAAATGGGTTGAAGCTGAAAAGACTTCATATTTTTTGTCTTGGGGGGGGGGTTGAACCTACATTTCGTCTTTTTGTTGCTTTGAAGCTCCAATACATCGTTGTGGCAGTAATTGTTTTGAAATGCTAAAAAACTGCAATGAGCAATAGGCCAACATTAGGCGGCGAGTCTGTGGCTGCTGCAGAGGCTGTTCACCTGTGGTCACTCTGATGAACGCTGCGGTTTGGTCCCGTCACAGTCTCTGGCTCTGGAAGTAACACTCCGACTCTTCCAGTGCAGAGATGAAGTCCTCACAAACTCTCTGCACTTCAGGCTTCAGGTATTTAGGGACAACTTTCAAATGCTCCACACTCATGCCCTAAATGTATCGGATTTACTGCCCCAGACTAGTAGCTCTTGGATTGAGCAGGAGAGGAATGATACATGATAAACACAGGCTCCTAAATTCAAAATGTCTACCAAAACAGGACTAGTTTTGTGCATACAGCAGAATAATCCTTAACCCTTAACTCCTTAGCTCTACACACGTGCCATGTTTGAAATTAGTTAAAGTGCTAAAAAAAAAAAAGAATTACCACTTCAAAAAGCTCTACATTTACAGTTCCATCTACATTCATACTCTCACCTGAGGGTAATGAGCGACAGGACAAGATCGCAGATATAAGAGGTGGAAATGAGTTTCCTCTGCAGGGTGGCCAAGGTATTTTTGGAGAAGATATTTCAAAATGTTTTTAAAGGCTAAAAGTCTCGCCTCACAGCAAGAAGGTCTTATGTGTGACAAAGTGTAGGGCCTTTCTGTGCAGTGTCCTTGATTCTCCCTGGGTCTGGGTCCCACATTGATGTTTCCTACTTCCCATAAAACATACAAAATACACCTCCAGCTGATATATTTACGGTTAAGGGAGACTTTATTGTCCAGGGTCATTTGTCCTCTGCGTTTGACCCATCCTTCGATGCCGCTGGGGACACATCTCCATTGTGCTAGGCTTGGTCAGGACAACCTTTGCTGGAGGATTTGACCTGTGGACCATGTTTTGTGTTGATGGGGGGAAACTGAAGCATCTGGAGGAAACTCACCCAGACACGATCCAGAGTCAGACTCAAGATCTGCAGATGCAGCTCCGAACGTTGCCCCAGCACCATCGAAACTAGAGGACACATTTCTTTTCTAGGACAGTAAAGTGTACCTTTAGCATTAGCCATAAATTAGAAAATGGTTTGCAATTGAGTACCGGAATGCGTATTTAGTGCCAAATGTTTTCACTGTCCGAGTTGTGGAAATCCAACCCTCCTCAGAGGATACATGGATTAACCATTATGTTTAAGAAGAAACATGTATTCATATCAGAACTTTCTTTTCACCTAGCAAAATCTACATCTGTTGAAAGTGGATTTTTACCCATCAAGCTGAGAATATTTCTACTCCGGTGCCTTAATTAAACCTGGCATTTTAATCAATATTACAAACTTCACATTACTGGACTGGACTCTAGTGACTGTCACATTGTTTCATTACAACCAAGTCATTTTCAGAAACTGCCCATTCTCATTTGATGATAGACTCAAACTTTTTTGCATATTTTCAATGCAGTCTTTATTTAAACTGATTGCTTTTTAATGGCAGGACTAATGACCACGTCAATCTATTTCGCATCTCATTAGAAATCACAAGAGTTGGGACAAAAAGACAAAATGGTGTGCATGATTTCCTCTGAGGCTGTGTATAGAATGAAACACACTGGGAAATATATTGCAACGCAATATAAATACAAACATGGGGGTTGTTTGGACAAAAAAAGGCAATTGGTTGTGTCCACACTTTAGAACTTGACGATGTAATAATTTCAGATGGAGGGCAGGGTCCTATATAAAGTTTTGTAAGAAATATCCAAAGACATGATCCTCTCCTTGAACCGACACCTTAACGTGGTGGAGGGGTTTGAGTGCCCGAATGATCCCAGGAGCTATGTTGTCGGGGGCTTCAAGCCCCTGGTAGGGTCTCCAAAGGCAAACAGATCCTAGGTGACGGGTCAGAGACAAAGATCGGTTCAGAAGCTCTTTATGATGAGTAAAAGAACAAGGCCGTTTACGTTGCCCAGATCGGCGACACCGGGGCCCCATCCTGGAGCCAGGCCTGGGACGGGGGCTCGATGGCGAGGGCCTGGTGGCCGGGTCTTACCCCACGGGGCCCGGCCGGGCACAGCCCGAAAGAGCGACGTGGGGCCGCCCTCCCATGGGCCCACCACCCGCAGGAGGATCCATAAGGGGCCGGTGCAGAGAGATCTGGGCGGCAGTCGACGGCAGGGGCCTCGGCGACCAGATCTCCAGACACAGAGACTAACTCTGGGGACATGGAATGTCACCTCGCTGGGGGGGAAAGAGCCTGAGCTTGTGCAGGAGGTTGAGCGATACCGACTAGATATAGTCGGCCTCACCTCCACGCACAGTTTGGGCTCTGGAACCCATCTCCTCGAGAGGGGCTGGACGCTCCACTTCTCTGGTGTTGCCCGCGGGGAGAGGCGGCGGGCTGGTGTGGGCTTGCTTATAGCACCTCAGCTCAGCCGCCACGTGTTGGAGTTTACCCCAGTGAACGAGAGGGTCGCGTCCCTTCGCCTTCGGGTGGGGGACAAGTCCCTCTCACTGTTGTGTCGGCCTACGGGCCAAACAGCAGTGCAGAGTACCCAGCCTTCTTGGAGTCCTTGGGAGGGGTACTGGGAGGGGTACACACCCGTTCTTCTCTTAGACTAATGATGCAGATAAAATATCACTATTATGCAGATAAAATACATCACAGAAATATAATCATATATTCACATTTTATCACATTTCCCTCCTGTTTGTCAAAGCATTAGTCTACTGTCTCATATGCCAAACATATTACTCTTTTCAGTTTACAACATGTCTTTCATATTGGTGTTAAAATTACACTTTTACACTCAAAAAGTTATGCACAGTTCTCAAACATTGAAACACACTCCTTTTCTCTCGGCCCACAACATGTCAACAGCATTACTGTCCTAAATTTTGAGTCAGATTGTTTGTCAAATTACAGAGATTGACCAGACAATTTATCTTGTCTATAATTTTGTGCGGTGTGATGGGAAATATTGCAGAAACAAGCGGAAAGCCCTTAAACCCGCTCTGCTCTCTGGTCAGTCAGTTTGACTCGTCAGGGACCTCTCTGGACACCCCAATAGAATCAAATACGTAGTATCAGGTGCTACTGGAACCAGATTGTCCACTAACCTCTCGACCTTGACCTTGCGGTATGGTTCTGGGTGATGCTGATCACAAAAGAGATACATAGGCACAACTTCCTAGTCCCTTTGTTTCCAAGCCCTCAACACTATGTCCCCACACCACCATACGTCCTCGCTTGGTTTCTTAAGAGACCTTCTTCCGCTGCTCGCTTCGGTCACACCTATGACAGATATGAACTGGTACATTTCCCATCTCAATTCATAATCTCATTAACATTGCATGTAGTTATGTTGTAGCAGATAAAAAACTCTCTTAGTTGGTGCGAACAACAGTGGCTGTGGTGTAATATGCCATTGTGTTTCTTCAGCTACTGTCAATTGTACATTTCACATTACACATTTCATAACCTTTCATGTTGATCACTTATTTTCTTCCCTCTATTCCCCATTTACCGGTATACACAGTTGTGTATGTTGATTGTTCCGATTGTCCCGATTGTCCGGTGCATAATACAGGTGTTCAGCACCCATATTACCGTCATCGCTGTGATGATGATAACTGTTGATTCTTTTCACAGAGTATGGTACTCTGCGCACCGTAGCCTCTGGCTCTCGTTCATCGTAGCAGAGTATAGTACTTTGCGTACTGTAGAATCTGTCTCCCGTCCATCGTAGCAGAGTATCGTACTCTACCGTAGACTCTGGACAAAACTCATACAAACGAAGTCCTGCGTTTTGTAGATTGCTTATGGATCTGGTGCTGTGTTGTCTGCTGCACCCATGATCTTGTCCTCCCCTGGTGAGGACGACACGGTGTGGCTCCGTCCACTTGGCTCGTCTCTGTAAACACCACATCTCCAACACGTTTTCTGCTGCGGTGATAAACAAAGTCTTTTCGACAGTTCAGTGTATTTAAAACAGTTTTCTTGTTTACAATTTTTTTTTAGTAATTATTCATTCGGAATATTTGTTTACATGTACATATCCCTCCTTTTTGAGATATGGCCTTGCCCATTTCTCAAACTACTACATTTAAACAAAATTCAATAATACAGATAGTTTACAACGTTCACTAATCCAGGATGTAATCAAGGAAGAGATGGAATTGCGTCTGTCACTCCAACTCCGCAATGTCACCTCTTGACCTTTCACAGTTCAGTGGTCACATCCCTGGCTGAGCCCCCCTTCCACGGCGCTAGGCCCCCCCCCTGTGTGGGTCAATCAGTCTATGTGTCTGTTATCCGACACTGCTCCAACCTATCTGTTTTACCACCATTTGTTTCAAACTCTAAATGTTTCAAACTCTAAATGTTTCAAACTCTAAATGCTTCAAACTCTAAATGTTTCAAACCACGTGTGCGCGGGTACGTATGTATGTGTGTGTGTAATACAAATACATCAACTATAATAATTATCTCAATAATTCCCCGTTGAGCTGGCCATAAGGGTCAGTTCACAACTTAGAGTATTAACATCAAATTTCACATCTCCTCTGTTGGTGTGGCCTGAATAAGGTCACCCATCTAATGTAATATGTGCTAATATTCTATATGTGCTTCAGGTGAGTTTCAAACTCAATCTCTCACAGCTGCTCATGTGGTGCTTTACAAACACTGTGTATTAGTTTGTTCTAGCAAGTCTATATGTGTATAAACATCAAAATGATTCTAAACCTTCCCTTTGGTTATAAGGCACATCATTTTATCAACCTGTTTTTCCCCTTGTTGCCTACTTTCTTGTCTTTTCCCTGTAACGTCACACACCTTCCTCTCTGTCTTCCCCTCTGTCTCTCTCTGTCTTCCTCTCTGTCTTCCCCTCTGTCTCTCTCTGTCTTCCTCTCTGTCTTCCCCTCTGTCTTCCTCTCGTAACGGAGGAAACACCCATTTCCAAATTTCTAAACCTGCTTTTTCTTTCTCTCTTTCCACTTACTCTTACCCTCACTTGTAACCTGATTTTACTTTCTAATTGCTGCTGATATAAGTATCAGACGCTGCATCCCCTGGGATTCCACTGTTCTTCACTCCTCCTGTTTAGTTCCTGTCATCACTGGTTTTATAACTTCTATAGCGTCTAAATTTAGATGATATTGTCTAATTTAAATCTATTCAATTCTTGATTGATTGATTGAATCTCAACAATCCTTCAGGTACTTACTTTAGAATGTCAAATTCTTTCCCTGTTAACTTTTCTTATTACTCATCAGTCAACCCCCCCTGCGGTGTTGCCGTTGGTGTCCATGTGATCCGTAAAGATAACAACATCTGCTCCATCCTGAGTCCTCCAGATTCTTTGCCAGTCAATAGCCCCTTATCTCTGACTATCTGACTTGGTGTCCTGTTGTCACCCTGTTAGTTAATAAACACAATGTATGTCCCATGTTTCCCCACTTCTGCGTCAATGGCCCTAGTTAATGACCCATTCATGTCTTTCCTGGGAGGGCATCGGACGTCACTATTTAACTTATTCCCTCACTTACGTCTACATGCAATTCGAGGTTTCCTCATGATAATACAAACCATGTTCTCCGCCTCCATTGTTGATGCGGCTGCTCGGAGCTGTGGTCGCAAGGTCTCCCGTGCCTGTCATGGCGGCAACCCCCGAACCCGGTGGTGGACACCGGAAGTAAGGGATGCCGTCAGACTGAAGAAGGAGGCCTATCAGGCCACTCTGGCTTGTAGGTCTCCTGAGGTCATCGACAGGTATCGGCAGGTCAAGTGAGCCGCGGCTCATGCTGTTGCAGAGGCAAAAACCCGGGCCTGGGAGGAGTTCGGGGAGGCCATGGAGGAGGACTATCGGTCGGCCCCAAAAGAAATTCTGGCAAACCGTTCGGCGCCTCAGGAAGGGGAAGCAGTGCCTCACCAACACCGTTTACGGTGCGGGTGGAGGCCTGCTGACCTCGACTGGGGATGTCGTCGGACGGTGGAAGGAATACTTTGAGGACTTCCTTAATCCCTCAGTCACGTCTTCCGAAGAGGAAGTAGAGACCGGGGACTCGGAGGCTGGCTCATCCATCACCCAAGCTGAAGTCACTGAGGTTGTTGGCAAACTCCTCGGTGGCAGGGCTCCGGGGGTGGATGAGATCCGCCCTGAGTACCTAAAGTATCTGGATGTTGTAAGACTGTCTTGGTTGACATCGCGTTGTCTCTGCAACATCGTGTGGCGGTCGGGGACCGTGCCTCTGGACTGGCAGACCGGGGTGGTGGTCCCTCTGTTCAAGAAGGGGGACCGGAGGGTGTTTTCCAACTACAGAGAGATCACACTCCTCAGCCTCCCGGGTAAGGTCTATTCCAAGGTACTGGAGAGGAGAATCCGACCGATAGTCAAACCTCAGATTCAGGAGGAGCAGAGTGGTTTTCGTCCCGGTCGTGGAACACTGGACCAGCTCTATACCCTCCATCGGGTGTCCGGTTGGGGACCACAGGATCTCATCTCTGCTGTTTGCAGACGATGTTGTCCTGATGGCTCCATCAAACCCGGACCTGCAACATGCACTGGGATGGTTTGCAGCCGAGTGTGAAGCGGCTGGGATGAGAATCAGCACCTCCAAATCCGAGGCCATGGTTCTCGAACAGAAAAAGGTGGCTTGCCCTCTTCAGGTGGGTGGGGAGTCCTTGCCCCAAGTGGAGGAGTTCAAGTATCTCGGGGTCTTGTTCACGAGTGAGGGAAGAATGGAGCATGAGATCGACAGTTGTGGTAAAGAGGGAGCTGAGCCGCAAGGCACAGCTCTCGATTTACCGGTCGGTCGAGCTTTGGGTAGTGACCGAAAGAACAAGATAGCGGATACAAGCGGTCGAAATGAGTTTCCTCCGCCGGGTGGCTGGGCGCTCCCTTAGAGATAAGGTGAGGAGCTCGGCCACACGGGGGGAGCTCGGAGTAGAGCCGCTGCTCCTCCACGTCGAGAGGAGCCAGCTGAGGTGGCTCGGGCATCTGTTCCGGATGCCTCCTTGGCACCTGTTTCAGGCATGTCCCACCGGGAAGAGGCCCCGGGGAAGACCCAGGACATGCTGGAGGGACTATGTCTCTCGGCTGGCCTGGGAACGTCTCGGAATCCCCCCGGAGGAGTTGGAGGAAGTGTCTGGGGAGAAGGAAGTCTGGGAGTCCCTGCTCAGACTGCTGCCCACGCGACCCGGCCCCGGATAAAGCGGAAGAAGATGGATGGATGGATGATCCACAAGTGTTCAATCGTATCATTATTCATCATTTCTTATGATGAATAAAAGTACTTAAAGGACACATATTATATAACATTTACTTTTCCCCTCTTGCTTTTAACTGTGTCATAACATTGTTCAATTGAAAACAAACTCTGGAGTGGCAGTTTGCTTCATTCACGTTAGTTTGATAAGTTTGATCAATTCTGGTAAGAAAGTCATCTCTCTCTGAATTTCCCCGATGTGTGATTCTACCTATTATTTGGCTTCGAGATCTGCTGCATGGTTTTTAAGTCCATAAATCATTGCCAGACTCGTTCTGAGCATTTTTGCTGTCAAATCCCGATCATTTCAACTGTCTGGTTACATTATCATGTTGGAGGAAAGTTAGATTGCACCTATGGAATTATGCAGCAAGATGGAGCCATTTAAGGGTCAATTCCTGAATAGAAGCCGCACCAATCAAATGTGTCCGTCAATAAGCCACAGGTGTCCACATTGTAACCTGAGATATTTACACAGACAGATGGTACACGGTCATTGCAGGTCGGGTTGGGGAAAGTTATTAAATGCTGATCACCGTATCACATGACGGCGCACCACGTGTATCTTTGCATTTAGATGAGTCTAAATTCACTTGCTCATTGCACTAATTCATCTGTAAATATGAGTCAAATTTAAATATAATCTGATAATAATATAATATATAATATAATAATCTGAACTGTCCTTACAGTCCCCTCTTTGATTCCTCTGTGTGAGCTGATTTACCTGCGCCCGTCTGTTTCTCCATGTCTGGCTCTGCTCCTGCGCTGGTACTTCAGGAGTGATCAATTCAATTTTTGTAATGCTCAAAATCACAATAGCAGTTGCCTCGAAAGGCGACGTGAAAAACAGATTAAACAATGTTCATAGGGACTTGGCAATGTTCCAGAATCCCGTGTACTTAGACTAATGTGCCAAGCTCTTCTGTCCTTAGACCCTCCTTCTCGGCCAGGAAGTAGAAACCTGGAGGAGTTCTACAGTGAAGGAGATGCGCTTCAATTTGCACAGAGGCTGCTTAGAGGACAGTAAGCAGAGTTTCCATGCTTTTAGGGATCAAGAGAGAGCTTCCTGCTAGAGCACCCCTAGAGGCCATTGGCCCGTAAAAATCGTTGTAGAGGCCGCAGGAGAAAGCATGTGAAAAAAGAAGCGGCTTATATCAAATTTGACTGTACTCAAGAGCATGTTGAAAGGCCAATAACTATTCAAATAGGCCGTGGCTGGAGAGCCACGGTCAAATAGCCGCGCAGTTTCAGGGACCGCGGCATTTCCCTTATAGCCTCATGGCTAACCCTAACCTTAACCTTAACCTTAACCCTAACCTTAACCCGGCGCGGTCTAAAACGGCGCTAAAACGCGGTCAAATAGCGGCGGAGTTTCAGGAGCCGCGGCGCGCGGCCGGCACAAAAATAACATGGCAGTTTCGGCCGCGCGCCGCGGCTCTGCAGACACTCCCTTAATTGTATACTGTATATTTGTACTTTAATACAGTACATGTTATAGTGGATATTTTACTTTACTACATTTGAGAGCAGTATCTGTAGTTTCTACTCCACTACAGTTTTGCAAAGCACTGAAAAGTACAAAGGTTCCATGGGTCATTTGTTTGAGGTTTATTTTTAGCACACTCATGGTGACATTCTACCAAACATGTTCAGACTTTTCAGTAGATTACTTTTACTTGAGTATATATTTTGCTCAGTGGGAATTTCCATGGGGAATAATCAAAAGCAATCCATTAGCATCCTGCCCTGACATATTAGTACAAGCACGCTGTTGTAAGAGATTCGATTTGTCTCAGCTGGGCTCAGTGGGAGAGGAAACAGGATTTATAAAAGAGTGAAAGGTGCAAAATACAACTCCAGCTTTTTGATGAGGGAACAACGGAATAATCACCTCTTTGGAGTTGAATAATGGAACAATTTTCTGAAGCTATTGTGAGAAAATGATTATACCGTTGTTTATTTATGCTATTAAAATGTTAAACTTTGCCAGTTTCTGTTTTTGCTGTTCCTGCGCTGCACTTTTCTGGACCGAGATGTCTGATGTTTTTCCTGTGATCTTCTGTAGCCACTGCTCCAGTTTGGGGGTCACTGCCCCGAGTGCTCCGATGACCACGGGCACCACCGATACCTTCACGCTCCAGGCCTTCTCCAGCTCCTCTCTGAGGTCTTGGTATTTCTTCAGTTTCTCATGTTCCATTTTCCTGATGTTGCCATCACTTGGTGTTGCCACATCAACCACAACGGCTAAACCAAACCCACAGATATGTTTAGGGTTGATCTTCGTTTCTGCGCTCA
Organism: Eucyclogobius newberryi; assembly: GCF_026437365.1. NCBI lineage: Eukaryota > Metazoa > Chordata > Actinopteri > Gobiiformes > Gobiidae > Eucyclogobius > Eucyclogobius newberryi. The sequence goes on along the minus strand of NW_027316278.1, from coordinate 28,584,865 downwards.
ATGTGGCACGACTAATTGTACAGATCATTCTGACCAAAAAGGTCCCTGGGTAACCAGGGGGTATGATACCAGGGGGTATGATACCAGGGGGTATGATACCAGGGGGTATGATACCAGGGGGTATGATACCAGGGGGTACGATTGAAGCATGTGTGGCAGTGGCCCTCATAACCACTGACAGCCTATGACCTGTGACCTGGGCCTTTAAAAGGAGGCGTCCTCACCTGCACTGACCCTTCTCGCCTCTGACGTCACCTGCCATCTGGGAGCAATGCCTTAGGGGACAATCTGGGTTTCTGTTTTACTCTTTTTATTTCTATGAATCGTGTTAAGGTGTCCACTGTTTTAAAAGTGTGAATGTGTGAATGAGAAAGTAGTCTACCGAATTCTAATAATGAAAATACAAATGTTATTTATCCTGACTTTAAATTGAATAAACTGTATATATATCTGAGTCTCCTGGTCCACTCAATCAAACAATCAGCGCTTGCCTTTACCTGTGTATGTGTCCCTGGCACCACTCCAGGGTGGCGCTGTTGGAAACTAATACAGTAAATAACTATTAATTTAATCCATAAATTGGAATTAATGTGGAAGACATCCATCTAAATATATTATACCTATTGTAGCCACAACACATGGGCCAAGATGAAGCACTTAAACCTCATTATAATTAGTGTATATGTTGAGTGCTAATGAAGATAAAGGTGGTATATACTGTTTATCAACCGCATTGCCATTGTTACACTTTGGTTGCAATGGAAATGCATAGATCTTTAGTTAAAGGCCTAATGGAGGATTTTTGCCGCCAAATCTGAGTCTAAGACACACAATAAACAAACGCACGTGTAGCAACGAGGCTTTTACGTGCGTCCACATGGGGGCGAGTGCGCATGGGGGCGAGTGCGCATGGGGGCGACACATGGGGGCGAGTGCACATGGGGGCGACTGCACATGGGGGCGAGTGCACATGGGGGCGAGTGCACATGGGGGCGAGTGCACATGGGGGCGACACATGGGGGCGACACATGGGGGCGACACATGGGGGCGAGTGCACATGGGGGCGAGTGCACATGGGGGCGAGTGCACATGGGGGCGAGTGCACATGGGGGCGACACATGGGGGCGAGTGCACATGGGGGCGAGTGCACATGGGGGCGACACATGGGGGCGAGTGCGCATGGGGGCGACACATGGGGGCGAGTGCGCATGGGGGCGAGTGCACATGGGGGCGACACATGGGGGCGACACATGGGGGCGAGTGCGCATGGGGGCGAGTGCACATGGGGGCGACACATGGGGGCGACACATGGGGGCGAGTGCGCATGGGGGCGAGTGCACATGGGGGCGACACATGGGGGCGAGTGCACATGGGGGCGACACATGGGGGCGAGTGCACATGGGGGCGAGTGCACATGGGGGCGACACATGGGGGCGACACATGGGGGCGACACATGGGGGCGAGTGCACATGGGGGCGAGTGCACATGGGGGCGACACATGGGGGCGAGTGCACATGGGGGCGACACATGGGGGCGAGTGCGCATGGGGGCGAGTGCACATGGGGGCGACACATGGGGGCGAGTGCGCATGGGGGCGAGTGCACATGGGGGCGACACATGGGGGCGACACATGGGGGCGAGTGCGCATGGGGGCAAGTGCACATGGGGGCGACACATGGGGGCGAGTGCACATGGGGGCGACACATGGGGGCGAGTGCACATGGGGGCGACACATGGGGGCGACACATGGGGGCGAGTGCGCATGGGGGCGAGTGCACATGGGGGCGACACATGGGGGCGACACATGGGGGCGAGTGCACATGGGGGCGACACATGGGGGCGACACATGGGGGCGAGTGCACATGGGGGCGACACATGGGGGCGACACATGGGGGCGAGTGCACATGGGGGCGAGTGCACATGGGGGCGAGTGCACATGGGGGCGACACATGGGGGCGAGTGCACACGGGGGCGAGTGCACACGGGGGCGAGTGCACACGGGGGCGAGTGCACATGGGGGTGAGTGCACATGGGGGCGACACATGGGGGCGAGTGCACATGGGGGCGAGTGCACATGGGGCGACACATGGGGGCGAGTGCACATGGGGGCGAGTGCACATGGGGGCGAGTGCACATGGGGCGAGTGCACATGGGGCGAGTGCACATGGGGGCACATGGGGGCGAGTGCACATGGGGGCGAGTGCACATGGGGGCGACACATGGGGGCGAGTGCACATGGGGGCGAGTGCACATGGGGGCGAGTGCACATGGGGGCACATGGGGGCGAGTGCACATGGGGGCGAGTGCACATGGGGGCGACACATGGGGGCGACACATGGGGGCGAGTGCACATGGGGGCGAGTGCACATGGGGGCGACACATGGGGGCGAGTGCACATGGGGGCGACACATGGGGGCGAGTGCGCATGGGGGCGAGTGCACATGGGGGCGACACATGGGGGCGAGTGCGCATGGGGGCGAGTGCACATGGGGGCGACACATGGGGGCGACACATGGGGGCGAGTGCGCATGGGGGCGAGTGCACATGGGGGCGACACATGGGGGCGAGTGCACATGGGGGCGACACATGGGGGCGAGTGCACATGGGGGCGACACATGGGGGCGACACATGGGGGCGAGTGCGCATGGGGGCGAGTGCACATGGGGGCGACACATGGGGGCGAGTGCACATGGGGGCGAGTGCACATGGGGGCGAGTGCACATGGGGGCGACACATGGGGGCGAGTGCACATGGGGGCGACACATGGGGGCGAGTGCACATGGGGGCGACACATGGGGGGGACACATGGGGGCGAGTGCACATGGGGGCGAGTGCACATGGGGGCGAGTGCACATGGGGGCGACACATGGGGGCGAGTGCACACGGGGGCGAGTGCACACGGGGGCGAGTGCACACGGGGGCGAGTGCACATGGGGGCGAGTGCACATGGGCACTTCCGCTTGAGTTCTCAAATCTGCGACAAATCGTCCATTATACCTTTAAATACTTGGGATTTATTACATAATTCTTTGTTGGGTTTCAACTTCCTTTTTACAGGCAACATTTCGAGGACATCTGAACATTCAAAAGTTGTTTTTGTTTTGAAGTGTTAATCACTTTGGATGGCAGAGTGAATCACACTCTTGCCAGACAACAAGTAGGTCGCTGGCTTGACTCCAGGCCAGGCCGGCCTCGGGTCGTCAGGGCCTTTCTGTGCAGAGTTTGTATGCTTCCTGGGTGTCTGGGTGGGTCATGTCTGGGTGAGTCTCATCTGGACACTGTGGTGTCCCCCGTCAACTCAAAACATGCAGCGTTGGTCAAATCTTCTAGCTACTGGCCCAGACTAGTACAGGATTGGGAAATGGGCTCCAGGTGCTGCACTGCAGTGCTCACTGCTCCTGACACTTTGTCCCACTGTCATTGCAGAGGAGAAATTTCTGTTCAGGGACAATTAAAGCTAATCAAATCTAAAGGTGAACTTCGCTCATGGATTGTAATAGAAACAATCAGGAAAAGCTAATTAATCCAGGTGATGTAGCGTGTTTAATATAATGGTAATAACCAAATCGTTGAATGAACTTTCAGACTTGAGCCTCCTGGCAGACTACCACCTGCAAGCGGAGGGGAAACAGCCTCCCAAGGCTAACCACCACCAGTGTGATGAATGGCCAGTGTCTGCCAGCAGTTTAAAATCCATTGCCGAGCAAAAGCATCCCACTTCCCATATTAAACTCATTAATCAACATTCTGTATATTGTATTCTTGATGAGTGATCTTTCCCCAGTTGCACATTAGCGGTTAGCGAGTAGGTGCTGTACACTTATGGCTGGGAGCCCGAATGTGAGTCGCCATGTTGTGTACCTCAAAGTTTTAATTACATGCTTCCACGAGCCGGCCAACTGGAAATGCCACTTGTAATCAGAACCAATACACGCAAACGAAGCAGGGGCCACCCACGTCACTGCAATGTTAGTGCCGCAGACTACAAGTGACAGGTGTCCAAAGTGTAGCCTGAAGCAGCCAGTTTCACATATGAAAAACAGAGAAGTGGTTCAGGTTGAATGGTGTGTAATTAAGGCAGTTTATTTCAGAAACGTCCCCGAATGTTGCACTAAACTAGACAATAGCATTTAGATTGAGATGTGCTTTGACCTGCTAATGTCGACAAGCAAATAAACATTTTCATACAGAATATCATGAATGCATAAAGATGAGCACGGTTCTTCTTTTTGTACCATGGAAGAAAGTGATCAGTCAAATACTCCACATACTTTACAGAGGTCATGTTCTCACCTTCAGGGACCCTAAAGGGACCGACCAGCTCTCTCCCCATCATTCAGGCCCAAAACATGACTCCGCCTCCTCCTTGCTGATGTCGCAGCCTTGTTGGGACCCGACTGGAGCCGTTTCTGCTTGTGAGCATTGGTTAAGGGCCGAATAGAGGGTTTATGCATAACTGCAAGCCTCTGGAGGATCCGACTCCTTGATGTTCGAAGGGCTCCAGAGGCACCAGCAGCTTCAAATACCTGTTTGCAGTTGCGCTCTTAATCCGATGTATTTGTCTGGCAGAAACCTTCCTCATTGTGTCGTAATCTGCATGAATCCATGTGTGCTCTGAAGCAGCAACAAATCTCAAAAGTACGTTTTGTGAAATATCTAAGGTTTTCATACCTTGTCCAAGGCATAGATCCTTTCCCCCCAAAATTGCCTGGCAAACTGACTGGCACAGAGGTCTCAGATTGATTTCACTGACAAAAAGAGCCGTGACACACGAGACCATCCATGAGTTTCACTGGAAAAACAAAAAACCTTTATGACACTTAAGATTTTAATAATAATTTGAAAGGTGGTGCACAGTGTTACCTGAAATGTAAAGAGTGCCCCAGAACCACGGCATTTAAGGTGGACTTTCAACAAACTACACAGTCAAGCCGATGGATTGAAAATAAATTGAGATAAACTATATCTGTGCGCCTCATATTGGTCGTGTCATCTTTGCTCTCCAGGTATTAGGTTTTTAGTTTAACAGCTTAGCTCACATTATGTGCGTTTGGTAATGAAGCCTGCGTAAATTCAGTCTGGAAGACCTAACTCCACCCATCTACGTCAAGGACCCCTCTCCCCAGCGCCATCATCGCACTCAAGCGGGCGTCCGCCTGTCCGTCTGTGAGAGTCAGATCCCTCACTTCACCATGGACTCTCCCAGGTTTCTGCGCTCATCCCAAAGAGGTTATGCAGTTTTTCCCGGCCAAGAAGGAGGGTGAAAGGTCAGGGGACGTCTGTACCATGGCCCTCGCACCTGCTTCTCATCCCCAATCAACGCTCTCAGTCACTCCTCTGCTCCCGATCAGCACCAGGCGGTCACATTTAAGCCCTCAGGCAGATGGCTTGACCGCTCCAAACCGTACTGCGACCCACCACCTCCCCAGCTCCTCCTCTGCATTCCCCTCATCCTCTACCTTCTCTTCACATCTACCACCACCAGTCTCCAGGCTCCGGGGGAGACAGGGCCGGCCCAAGCCTTCAGGGGGCCCTAAGCGAAAAAAAATTTGGGGGCCCCTCACCACGTCATCAGAATCAGTTTTATTGCCATTGTCAGTAAACAATTCACATATGGGAACTTTCTTCAACGCAAACAAAGCGCACCAAAACTCCAGGGCATCCGTTTGCCAGTTAGTTTATTCTCAACACCTCACAAGCTCAAATATTGATAACTTAAATCCCACAATGCAACTTGGTATTCCGCTGACATCACCTCTACTCCCTGTACAAATAACACACGTCCCAGATATGTTTTTGGGCGTTAAGGGTCTACAGCCACATTAGCACATTAGCAGTTTAAACTAATGAACAGGGGGGGCCTGGGGGCCCTCCCCCAGAGATTTTCAGACCTTTTTGGGGTCTTCTGTTGCATTTTAATGTGGTCCAGCCGGCTAAAATAAGAGTAAAATGTTGAGGTTGTAATGCTATAAAATGATGATGTGATGAAACTGTGCCAGGAGAAAATTATTAAAGCCAGTTAGTAATACATTAGTGTACTTAATTACTCAATACAATATTGGCTATGAAAAATAATTATGATCAAATTGATTAATTTTAACTGAAAATGTAAAATTAATAGTTATCCTTACTAATTTATCTTTTACTGCTCCCAACTGTTCCTTCTTGCTAAAGTGACAAAACAAGTTATATTAAATTAAACAAATGGCATAAGCATTGCTTGATTAACAATTAACACTGATAAAACAGTGCAAACATGTTATTCCCAGAGAATGAACAGAACGAGAAGTGAAGGTCCAAACCTAGCTATAGTGAAGAGACTGCGTTTCTGCAGCTTTGCCACTTTTGTATAAAAATACATAGTATTATTCTATAACAGACGTAATCATAATATGTCTGGTTATTTTTCACTATCAGTTTATTATAATTTATAACAAATAGTCTAATGATGCTTTTTAAATAAATTTAAATGTTTTATTGCTCTATTAAAAGTGAATTACAATATAAATGTTTGTTCACACACTGGACTTCTGCATGAAACAATGCTGCGATGTGATTGGCTGATGGACCTTACGTGCATAAACCTTTACGTTCCTCTTATTGCACTTTAAGAAGTAAAACAGACATCACGAGTCACGATTGATCTCACACATGGTGATGTGAGAGAGAGCAAACTCAAACCAGCTCATCTCTGACTGAGGCTGCACAGGGGCCCGGGACAGGGGCCCGGGGCAGGGGCCCGGGACAGGGGCCCGGGGCAGGGGCCGCACACTGTTCACTCCAAAGTCTCACGTCAGAGGTTCTGGACGAGACGGCGCTCGTCCGGACCGGATCTCCGCCTCTTAGTGACCCGGGGCATAGAGGCCCCTCACCGGCCTCACCTGCAGCTAACACGGGCTGGTGTAAATGTTAAGCTTATTATCTTTCATTCAGACACATATTATTGTGCGCGGGGCAGAGCTCTCGTCGCCTCCAGCCTGAGCGAACTAACGTGACAGAATCGTGTTGTTTCAAACAGCAGCATTAACCGTCTCTTTGTAAGAGAAGTTCAATACCTGAGAGTGTTGTTGAGTTTGCAGTTTCTTTACATCGTCAAGAAGTTTCTTCTTTCGTTTTTCGGCACCAGGAGATATATTCTTCTGGACATGAGGACCACGCAGGGACCACGTTCTGTTGTGTTTATGTTTTGCTCTCGTTCTGCTCGCGACCAATCAGCGCAGGTTTGGTGTCTCGGTTGCCAGATTGTCATTACAAATAAATGCAGTTTGTGTGTTATATGTTACCGCTGTGTGCGCTGCCGCGCCAGCAGCGCTACTACACTAGTGGCGCACGCTGCGCTTGCACTTCGCATAAAACGGGTTGCCAGATTGGGGGCCCTATTAACGCCTCGGGGCCCTACGCGGCTGCTTAGTTCGCTTATAGGCTGGGCCGGCCCTGGGGGGAGACATCTAATACAAATAGATCATGGAGCGCCCATGATTGCAACGTCTTCCGCCGGGGTCTGAGCGCCAAATAACTCTCGAATAAAGCTTGCTCAACAGTCCATTCTCGTGGTCTCTGTGTCTCTCCAGGGTGAATTACTGTTAACCCCCACACTACCACTGTAGGGAGCATTATAACTTCTGATGACAGGTCAGACAAGAACTGAGCAAGAGCTGCGGTTCTACAGGCCCATCTTTAGCTCATATAGAAGGCTGCACGCGTCTACACATCAAGACAAGGTTAGAGATGACCCGTTTTTACGAATAATTAAATAAAGAGTAGAAGTCAATGTCCCAGTGGAGTGCCGAACGAGATGCCTAAAGAATCTGTAATAATGAGTGCACCTTGTGTACTGTGTGTACTGTGTGTACTGTGCCTCTCCAGGGCCACAGCACATTCATTGTGAAGCACTTCTGACAAACGGGTCGATGCCGGACACAATGAGGGAGGTTTTAGTTAAGATTTTGTAAAGACTTTGCCCCATCAATCATTTAGGGTTTTTTTCTCTCTTAAATTTGTTAAATCGTGTCGCAATATTGTAGGGACCTTCTTAAAGAGCATTGAAATTACATATCCAGAAATATTTTTTGTTATGCAAAAATAAAACACAGACTGAAACAAAATGTACAAGACCGAGGTGTTAAAAAAAAAAAAAAAGTGTTTTGTTGAACAAATAAAACATGTTCTTAGTTTCTGATAAACTAGTTATTTCATAAATGATATCATAATTTTAACATGACGTGGTTTCTGCTACATCTGCTTGTATGTGTGTGTGAATATGTAACTGACTGTAAATATGAGTATGTTGAACTGTTAATGCCACTTCCCTCAGTATTAAAGGAATCAGCCTTGAACACATCTTTTCCCTCGGGCATTATGTGACTGTACAATGTCCTGTTAAATTGCAGTCGGATATAATCAAGCCGCATCGTTTAACTGGTGCAGGAGGCTGATGGTTCTAATACCATGAGAAAGATGAGGTGGCAGAATGGAGACGAGAGTGCATTTAGTTCAAAATTAATTTATTAATAGCAACTAAATTGTCAAACAAAATGTTTTTATTGAAGTAAACAGTTCAAATTACGGTCCAAATGGGCCTTGTATCGAGAGTAAAGAGGCGTAAACCCAGTGGCCCAGCTACATCTCCTTTTCTTAATTACATAAAGAAACACAAGGTGAGCAGTGGTTTTGTCAGATTACTGTAGTTTATTGAAGGCTGGGGAAAACCAAACAGGGATCAGTTCTCATCTAAACACGTGATTTCTACAGGTTCCTGACAGTAACTTCACAAAAGGCCGGGGTGTGAGGAGGGTAAGGCTGAAGGGACACTGCAAAATGTGAGGACACAGGATGAGGACAAAATAATGCTGAACATCTTTGAATTGTTTTATCTTTTTACTCATTGTACCAGGGTTATTGTATTGTTTCCAATGTCTTTCGTTACTTTAACATTAAATGTTAACTATATTTAAATGTATTATGATAAATCCACATATATTTTTAATGGATCATCTGGAAACCAGTTTGAAATGCCACGGTACAATGGTACTATGAGTCCTATCAGTAAACTGAAAACATTTTAAATAATAGACTCAATAAAGCTGAGATTGATCATTTACTCAGTGTCCAGTGCTCTTCATGAGGACCAGGACACAGAAGGTGGTCCAAAGTGAACACAGTGCCACATTCCGTTTCATCTCACATTAAAAACTCACTTTGGAGAAGCGGAGTAACGGCAACATTTCTTTAGTTTTTGTCTTGCCAAATCTTCTTAATTTTCTATTACACCGTTAGTACTGTAATAATGAATAGAGCCTTTAAAAACAATGTCAGAGTGTTCAAAAATCTTGAATGGAGGCAACTGGAAGTAACCTTAATTAACTTTCAATAATTAACTGGGCGTATTGAATTGATGATTTGGGGAACAATTATAAAAATAATGAAAAAATACTCTATTGTCTAGTATTTTAAGAAGTATTTTAAAGCAACAGCCAGAAGCATCCGTGGTAAAGTATGTAATAAATATGTAGATGAAATGAAAAAGTTATATTATGGACTGGATATTTCGAATTGAAGTGTGTACACTATCACCAAATTCAATAAGATCAAATGTGTACATACTCTCTCATATGTACAGTACATGTAGTTGAGGCGCTTTCATTTGCCAAAACCACCTTGATGTTTTCAATTTTGAACCGTTTCTTATCTGTAGCTCTGTGAATTGCGTCTCACGTATTAATCATGATCACTTGATTGGTTGAAGCATCACAATAGCAGTATTTTTTTTTTTTTTAAATCAAGTTGAGAGAAACGCCTTTTCGTGTCCACAAATGCACAAAGCACCACACAAACCTGCCAATATAGGCTGAAGAACATCTGTCGGCGTTTCCATATTTGTTTTGGTTCGTTTGAGCACTTCAGCTTTGGCTCAGGCTCAAACCAAACACTGCTCTGTGTTTGGTCCAGTCCTGTACCACCGGTGGTTTGGCCCTCTCCCAATGGAAAGCAATAGCCGGAGCCAAACACGATGGATTCAAGAGTTTGTGAACTCACAATTCATCTTGCTGGCATGGTTACCGTTTCTCCAATCAAATTATGTTCCACTTCACTTGGGTTCCAGGAGCCTCCTTTAAAGAGTTTAAAATGTTTTCTTTCATCAAAACAATACAACTATCTATCATTTTAGCGGTAAGTGACTTTTATGGATGGGCAAGCGGACTCGGGGTGCTCGATAATCAGTTGATAACACAAAAGTGAAAAAAGAAATCTGGGTGGGCTGTGAACCCCGGCCTCCACGTGAAGCCCAACGCTGAGCTACACTCCCATGATCCAGATGCTGCATGGATTAAATAAGGTCACTGCACAGAACAATTCATTAGACAAATTAGCACTCTATGTTGTTTAATGTCTGCCTGTCTTTCTAATTCATGTCTAATCATTGTAAACATGAACAGAACCTTGCGCTGCTGTTGCTTCACTTCTCTGCACATGCTCAGTTCGGGCAAAACCTAAAGATTCCCAAGCAGGTTTATTCAGCGTGGTTTGAGCATAGATCCAATGGTTTGAGGCTGTGTGGTCCTCAGAGAACATGTGCAGGAGCATGAACGGGCCTCTGAACACGGACACAGACTGTAAAACTGCTGCGGTAAAAGCAGAATCATGCTTCCAGCGCAGTAATGCCGAGCGGCCTGTAGAGGCCACTAAAGTCACCACTAAGGCCACTAAGTGAGGGGAAAACGGGAGTAATTGGATATATTTTAGAACAATAGTTGTGACACGTGGTAATTTTAGATTTTATTGGTCAATCACTGCCCTGACCCCACACATTTGACCCGTTTACAGGTTAGACTTAAACGTGCACCGTGTATGCCAGCCGTTTGTCTCCATCGAGATGTAATTGCTTTGGTTAGATTCTAAAGCAAATGCCATTCTGTGGGACATTCTAAGCCTTAGCCACTGTAAGCAGCTTTTTTAACCATTTTGGGGAGCATTTGAACTACTACTTGGGAAATTTGTAGCAATTTGTGGTAATATACTCCAAGGTAACTTAGTCAAAAGCTCAAAAGCAAAAAATCGATTTGGAATAATAATTCTCCTTTGCAGTGTCCTCATTTAATTACCCTAAACAAAACAGGATTACATTTGTATTCAAGACCATTTCCTTGCAGCCTTTACATTCTATACATTACCATTTGTATTATAGACCTTGGTTCTTTTGTCAAAATAATCCCAGAACCCTCAACTATCAAAAACACTCAAACTCATAAAGTTCAAACTAATCATACTTTTGTGATGTACTTGAAATATGACGCAGTCCGCTGTAGTGTACAGTACACGCCACCACTGCTCCTGCTCTGCTCGCCGTTTGGACTTTACTACAAAGTTATGTAAATGTGAAACAGTTTTTGGTTATTAAAGTGCTCCGACACACTGAGTATTAGCAGCAGTTTGTATTTACAAAGAAAAGCGATTCAGCACTCATTCTACACATCAGCGTCACTCCCCCCAAAATAGTAGTCATTTCAACCAGGCCTTTCATTTATGAGTTTTCTTTTTCTAAAAATGATCGTAACGTAAAACAAATAAAACATTTCTCATGCAGAATATCATCCATACTATATACATACAAAATTACATTATTTTCTCTTTTAGAAGAAGAATAGATTTTGTAAACACTGCTTTATGTCCTTCAGGTTCACGTTCTGGTGCAGTCTCGTCCATAGAAAAATAAAGAACATCCCACTGTGGCACTGGGGCAAAATGCTTGGAATTGGGCCCATCTCATAACGGCACAGAAAGAAGAAACGATGTGGGCTGAGTGGAAGCACTGCTGTGATGGTACGTGTGCCACATCAAAATGCAAAGGTGTCTTTACATTTTCATGCAACACCATGGAGTCCATCTCTTTAGACCGACACAGGGAGTAAAGATAATAGAGAGAGGGGCTTAGGAGCAGGGATAATATGTGACAACAGTGGTGAAGAGTAGCCGTGGATACAGATAAGGCATTAGCAAGGGCAGAGGTTAGCACGGCTCCAGACTCGAGGCTAAAGCAATCGAAAAAAGCAACTTGAATTCAGAATAGTACTTTTGAACACATAATGCATCATTTCTATTGTTATTGGCCTTTAAACATGCTCTGGAGCACTTTTTGCTTTGGCATCTCGTGTTTCGAATGTGAAATATACTCCTCAAAGCACACATTACTTTATATCTGAGGCGTTCCCTCAAAAGTGTCAGCACTCAACTATCGTCTACTGGCAGCAGAGGGAGTTATAAAGGGGAAATAAACATGCAGACGGCAGTTGTAATTTGATGGCAGAAGGGCTCAAAACAAGTCTACCAATGATTTATGGACTTGAAACTGGCACAGATGATCTTAAAAAACTTGAAACTAGGTGATTTACTGAGGCTCAAAGGGAGAGGACTTATTAAACAGGATCCTTCAAACTAACGTGAATGAGGTTTTGACGAGGGCACAATTTTATGTGAAAAAGCTCAAAAAAAGCCAATATTTCATTTCATCTGTGCCTTGTAGAATATGTATGCGTAAATATGTAGAGTTTGTGTTTATTATAGTCATAATTCATAAACATGACACATTTGTGTGCGTTCAAAGACACCAACACATTATACACAGGTTTTTAAACACACTCCCTTAAAAAGTGCATAATACAATTCTACTGGTGAAGGGTCCGCCACCTGCTTGTTGACTCTTTCTGTTATTACTTTACCGGGAATCTTTCAAAATCTGCATTAAATGAGTATCTCCAGGGGGAAAATTTGCAAACGCCGCCTGGCAAAGATCTACGGAGAGGCAAGCCGCTCACAGAATGTGTCTTCTGTAGAACACACACCTTCATAGTGCATGTTACATTTGATCATTTACTATTTCAAGCTTATTTACCAGCATAGTTCTAATGGAATATCACCTAAAACTAAGCAAACAAAAGTATTTAGAGCAACTGTGTCCGAGAAAACTTCCTTTTGGATACATCTAGTTCAAGCTCTAACCTTGTTTTGCTAATCTCGGCCTAAGGAGTAAAAAAGTGAAGATTCTGAAATCAAGTGAGTTGAAGTAGATTGTTAGCGTTTAAGCCGTGCTGGGGGGGGGGGGGGGGGGGGGGGGGGGGGGGGGGGGGTTGAAAGGGGGTTGTGGGTCGTGTCCAGGCTCAGAGCACTTGGAGAAACTCTTGCAGCTGCCGCACCAGCTCAGTGTCCACGGTCTCCATGAGCAGACTGAAGCCTTGGTCTCCCATCATGCTTTGCTGTGCCTTCAGCTTCTCATACACCACCTGCTGCAGTGACACGGCGTGCACGGGGTCCTCCAGGGCGAGCTGAGGGGGCACAAGAGCACACACAAACGGGCCTTAAGATGTCACAGGAGGAAGCTTTCAAAAAGGACTACAAAGGAGCTGACAAGAGGAAGTGTCGCCACGGGAAATCTCAGGAAAAGATTATTGTGAAGCTCGTCATGATTACTGAAAGAACCATGAAAGGACAAGAAAAACAAATGTGAATCATAGAATAACAATGCCTTACATTTGTTTTGTTCTTCGCCGCAGGAATCATTCACTCATGCAACATGGTGGGTTTCCTGCTGCGGCATTGTTCCTCTGTTTTATTATTACGCAATTCAAAATATTTCTTTTTGAATGGGGAAAAGTCCTGACTATGTCCTTCAAATCATGGAATAAGTTTGACTGAAGCCATGAATAGCCATGAACAGCCTCGGTCCAGTGATTGTCCCACATCACATTCACACACGAGCTGGGTTGGTGAAGTGTCTTGCCCAAGTACACAAGGACAAGATCAACCTTCGGCTCCAACCACACTTTGATTTCTTTTTACTGTACCTGGGGTGAGGTTTGACATTTGCACTTACTGACCACAACTCATACAACAGAAGGCAGCCTCCATCAAGACAGAAGTGCAGTATTTCAGATGACTTTAAACAAACGTGTTCAAAAGAGTTTACTTTCGATAATGTTATTCCGGTGGGTGGGGAGGCGGCCCTTGAGATGGCAGAGGTCAAAGGAAAATGGCCAGAGTGTTTTGAGATGTAAAGCATGTGAGGATTTCAGTGCAGCAGACAAAGCAGCATCTGTTTGAAATGGTGGGCAGCACACACACGTTTATTTGAAAAAAGGAATACATAATACAGTATCTATGGTTCTTTCAGATGAAAAAGGTTTTGTTTAAAAATCTAAATACTCAAAAATGTGTTTATTCAAAAGCAGTATAATGGTAATGTGCAATATATGTTTAAAAAGACATGATCTTTGTATAATTCTAAACAACGGTGAGACTCACGTGACTGCAAAAGGTCTGGATCTAATGTGACCCCTGCCACCATGAGGCAGCAACACTGCCATTACAACACCTCTGATAACACAGAGGACAATTAACCCTCTTAAATGGCTCCAAGGAGAAGTGGAGTCATCCCACTGTAGCCAAAATCTCTTGGCTCTGCTCTGCCAGATGGAAAAGTTTCTCAAAGACAAAGTTCTTCAATTTAAATGTGATTTAAATCTGTAACTAAACAGATGTCTTTGAAATGTGTTATGTTTATGCAATACTTGCCATAATGAACATTTCCTCATTGACTCATTCATTTGGTTGTGGTTACATGTCATTGTGCTGGTTCAAGTTAAAATTGTCCTTATTAGAAACAATAGTATTGATTGAGAGTCTTCAGGCCACTCCCACTTTAAGCCAGACCTCTGTGGTCAGACAAAGACCTCTGACTCGCTCTCTTACTGCTGGACCTTCAAACACAAGACACCTCCTGGTCAGTGACATCCAGGTGCCACAAACCCACTTGGGAGTGGGTTCCTATGAAGATGGCTGAAACCTGCAGAGTCGGATTGAAAGTAGTTGATTTCTTTAATTAATCAAATCTTACTTTTCAATACCAGTTTCTTTTAACAAAGTTGAGTCCAGGCATAGCCAGTGTAACCAAATATGTAATTGACTGCTTTGATACTTGTTTATTACACAACAGAAAATCATTCTGGTTTGTTGATCTTTTGTGGGGGAATTATATAGTTAGTCATTGAGTCAAGAACTTGCATTCAGAAAATGAGACTGAGAAGGTTTGTGATCTTTTGCTGGACAAGATTCAGCTGGTGCCCTTCTAATAATAATGATAAGTACCTACATTACTCAGTGGTGTCCACCATGTATTAGCTTGTCCCACACAATATGCATTACATATCGGTTCCCGCTGTGTGAGGAGACTAATGTACCTTTTCACACAGGTCCAACATTTCCACAAGCCGAGATCCGGAACTTCACTGCGTTTCTGCCACTTTGCCAATTTTATATTATAATATATATTATTGTTTACACAAAGGAGGAACTCATGAAACTGCGGAGAACCGTCGTCTTACCCGGAGATCGTCACGTTATCCCGTCGGACATCCTAAGATTTTTATAAAAGATCTTCTACTGAGAGTGTTTTTCAAACTTCCTATAAGTGATCTGTTCTTTTCCTCTGTATCTACCTGTGTTGCAACAATGAAATTTCCCCATGTGTGGACAATAAAGGAATATCTTATCTTATTATGACATACGTGAAGAGCATTATAATAGGCCTAGTTTTGAAAAAAAAAAACGTTTTAAAATAAATTTTAACATTACATTACTCATTTAAATGTTGATTTTAGGTACAATATAAAGCTGACTTAAGATGTGGAGCAGAATTCAGCTTTTCTTCTGATCAGAACATCACACTGGACTCGTTCTAAAGAGCAGAAAAGAGTTGCAAAGCGGACTTTCAGTCTGCGCTGTGCTTCTTTCTTATTTAATTAGAATAAAACACATCAGACTGATCTCCCGCTGTTAAAGCGTTCTCACGCCGCGCTGTGATCTGACGCGCTGTAATGCCCAGGCAGTGGGCGTGCGGGCAGATGTGGGCGGGTGTGGGTCGGGCTCCTGTGTGTTTGGGGCGAGAGGGACAGAGAGAGGGGACACGAAGGAAAGACGCCAACTCCCTGTTCACTTGAAATGATTTCTTCACCTTCGTGCTATGACCCACAGCACGGCCTCCCCCCTCACTCCACAGCACGGCCTCCCCCCTCACTCCACAGCACGGCCTCCCCCCTCACTCCACAGCACGGCCTCCCCCCTCACTCCACAGCACGGCCTCCCCCTCACTCCACAGCACGGCCCCCCCCCTCACTCCACAGCACGGCCCCCCCCCTCACTCCACAGCACGGCCTCCCCCCTCACTCCACAGCACGGCCTCCCCCTCACTCCACAGCACGGCCTCCCCCCTCACTCCACAGCACGGCCTCCCCCCTCACTCCACAGCACGGCCTCCCCCCTCACTCCACAGCACGGCCTCCCCCCTCACTCCACAGCACGGCCTCCCCCCTCACTCCACAGCACGGCCTCCCCCCTCACTCCACAGCACGGCCTCCCCCCTCACTCCACAGCACGGCCTCCCCCCACAGCACGGCCTCCCCCCTCACTCCACAGCACGGCCTCCCCCCTCACTCCACAGCACGGCCTCCCCCCACAGCACGGCCTCCCCCCTCACTCCACAGCACGGCCTCCCCCTCACTCCACAGCACGGCCTCCCCCCTCACTCCACAGCACGGCCTCCCCCCACAGCACGGCCTCCCCCCTCACTCCACAGCACGGCCTCCCCCCTCACTCCACAGCACGGCCTCCCCCCACAGCACGGCCTCCCCCCTCACTCCACAGCACGGCCTCCCCCTCACTCCACAGCACGGCCTCCCCCCTCACTCCACAGCACGGCCTCCCCCCTCACTCCACAGCACGGCCTCCCCCCTCACTCCACAGCACGGCCTCCCCCTCACTCCACAGCACGGCCTCCCCCCTCACTCCACAGCACGGCCTCCCCCCTCACTCCACAGCACGGCCTCCCCCCTCACTCCACAGCACGGCCTCCCCCCTCACTCCACAGCACGGCCTCCCCCTCACTCCACAGCACGGCCTCCCCCTCACTCCACAGCACGGCCTCCCCCCTCACTCCACAGCACGGCCTCCCCCCTCACTCCACAGCACGGCCTCCCCCCTCACTCCACAGCACGGCCTCCCCCCTCACTCCACAGCACGGCCTCCCCCCTCACTCCACAGCACGGCCTCCCCCCTCACTCCACAGCACGGCCTCCCCCCTCACTCCACAGCACGGCCTCCCCCCACAGCACGGCCTCCCCCCTCACTCCACAGCACGGCCTCCCCCCTCACTCCACAGCACGGCCTCCCCCCACAGCACGGCCTCCCCCCTCACTCCACAGCACGGCCTCCCCCTCACTCCACAGCACGGCCTCCCCCCTCACTCCACAGCACGGCCTCCCCCCACAGCACGGCCTCCCCCCTCACTCCACAGCACGGCCTCCCCCCACAGCACGGCCTCCCCCCTCACTCCACAGCACGGCCTCCCCCTCACTCCACAGCACGGCCTCCCCCTCACTCCACAGCACGGCCTCCCCCCTCACTCCACAGCACGGCCTC
Organism: Eucyclogobius newberryi; assembly: GCF_026437365.1. Lineage (NCBI taxonomy): Eukaryota > Metazoa > Chordata > Actinopteri > Gobiiformes > Gobiidae > Eucyclogobius > Eucyclogobius newberryi. The sequence continues at coordinate 28,567,399 of NW_027316278.1, read as the reverse complement.
CCCCCTCACTCCACAGCACGGCCTCCCCCCTCACTCCACAGCACGGCCTCCCCCTCACTCCACAGCACGGCCTCCCCCCTCACTCCACAGCACGGCCTCCCCCCTCACTCCACAGCACGGCCTCCCCCCTCACTCCACAGCATGGAGGGGAGCACGAGGGTTAAAACCCACTCATCACTGACAGAAGGAGGCTGCACTGCTGTGTACAGATGGACAAAACACACAATTTCAAAAACACCCTCTAAGTTGCTCAAACGTCTCATCTGTCAGTTTTGGGACTGGATACAGGATAAAGGGAAGAAATAGCATACTTGTGAAATTCCCTTCCATCTGTCATCGTAATAGATTTCTCATGTCATATGTTTCAGTGCCTGATAGAAGGTGCAGTAGCTGTGACTGACAGTAGTTGATAGTGTAAGAGATCCATATACTGCGCATCTTTACAATCTTGACCTTATATGAGTGATGGCCCAGCGCTTCTGCGTCTCTGCGTAGTCATACATGTTATGCGTTGACAGAACCAATCAAAAGCACTACAACACGGTCGACAGCAAATGATGACGTGCGAAAGAAATATTGTAAAGGAGTCGAGAGGAGTCAACAAAGGAACGAGATGTGGACAGGTAACACTTCAGCCGTCCGAGCAAATCAAGAAAACTGATGTGCAGCCTTTATCATTTCTCCAAGAAGACATGCAGTTACAGGAAAACAATCCTTGACAACGGGGGAAATATATATATAATGTGGGAAAACACAATCATTTATACTGAGCAAAGTGAAACAAGGTGAGGGAAAGAAAAAGCTATTGGTTCATCATTTTACAATATGATATAACGCTGCTGTAAACAAAAACATCTTAAGACTAATATCTTTTTAACCTGTTCTGCGTTTCAGTCGCCGAAAGGCCTTTGCTTCTAAATGGTTTTGAAACTTCCTGTAAATCAAAGCGGTTGTTTCTCATTACGCTGTAGTTTTTGACACAGCAATTCAAACCTGTCGGCAAATGTAACAATAAACCTCAATGGTGTTGGCTCCTGAGTGTGCGCTGGGAATCGTAAACTTATTCAACTTAATTCAACTGTAATAACGGGCAGCAGAACTTTCAGCCATTGTTGAAAGGATTTTTCTTTGCATTTCTCTTTTATGTCTTAAATTGTTTTGTGATCTCTGTAATTTCTTTGTGATTTGAATGCATTTTTCCTGCTGTGTGAAGCACTTTGAATTGCCTTGTGTATGAAATGTGCTCTACAAATAAACTTGCCTTGTTGGTTTTGCCAACTGCGCCTCATATTGACAGTGTGCATCAAACTCGAACATGGTTACTTGTAAGGTTGTTCTGATAAAAAAGATTCCATACCGATTCTTGGCCTCAGGGTGCAAGAGCAAAAAATAACAAGTAAAAGTCGACCAGCTCAATTTTTAACATTTAAAAAAGTATTCAGTACTAAACAATTTCAGACATTTTGAGAACTGCATATTTCAAAGTCACATAATATGGATTTTAATAAAGAATTGTCCTGATTTAGGTGTTATTGTTCTACTTTTTCCAGCACTGGTGTGGATAAAAATACACTTTTCCAGTGGACAAATGCATTTTCAGTCACTTAATGTTGTTAAGAGTCTACGAAGCCTCCACAGCCAGTGTTGAAGCTCCTCTAGCCATCAGCCATAGCATAAGACACAGACTGACAACAGCGCCATCTATGGGCCCTCATTCAGGATCACGTTGGTGATTTGGTTCGCGTACTCGCAGATACGACACATGAATTATGTGCAGTATCCGATTTAGCTGATGTCGTTATCAGGACAACTCTAGTTACCTTTTGAGAATAGGTTGTTGATGATCTTTTTAAAAAATACGTATTTGTAACTGCGAGAAGTGTTTATGTCTGTCACATAACCACTATCGAAACAATGAAGAGTCAAAACATAAGATTGTTCTGCTGCTGCTGAGGTTCATTAAGACATTTCTCGTGGCATTATGTGAAAAGTTATGTATGTTCAATGACTTGTGAGGAAATATAAAGTCTTCTGACCTGAGCAAAGCTTAATCACTGACTGAACCCACCACCGCTCCATATTGTGGGAGTGTTGTTTATTAGTAGACCACTGGCTTGATTTAGTTCCCCTTAATTGTTTTGACATTCCCACAGATTAATTGCTGTTATTAGACTATATTTCCCGACCTCTCACTTGAAACCTTTCAAAGCTGTGGCCAGTACTTCTATGAAACTGTGCAACAACATACAACAGGCCACTTTAATCTGCTGATGCCAATTTAAAATATGACATAGGTAGAAGCCAACAATGCTGAACAATGCTGGGTAAAAGCTGAGTAATGTAATGATCCATGTGAACCTGTGACCTTCAGCCAATCAGCAGATGGACCACTTGTCATGCTAATTATGTGTGTCATAACAGTGCAATCAAACCGGCTGAGAGCAGCTTAATGGAAAAGCAGCCATGGAACCTGCATTTAGCACGAGGGCCTGCCACAAGTGATGGGCGTTTCATGTGCTGTGATTGTGTCCTTGTTTTACATAAATTACAAACATTTACAAGGCAAGGAACAAAACCAATGTGACTCGAATACAGAAGCCCCAATTCAGTATCACCAGATCTAATACAGATATTGATTATGTGGCTTTAAATGTGCACTGTGCAACTTTCCTCCTGTCAACAGGAGAGAAGTTTACTTTGTCTGGAGTACACTTTTAAACTGATCTATTTTGTATTTAGAGGTCTTTATGGAGATGGATTTAGAAGTTTAATGCCGTAGCCATACTGTGGAACAAAAACAATGACATCTCCAAGAAAACAAGCCGATTGCAGATAACTGATATTAACAACATACTCGATCAAGTAAATACTTTTAGATCAGAGCCGATACCCAGTCGCTTGGTAAATCGAGCCTGAAATGGATTCGCATACTAAACACATGCACAATACATGGACAAAAACATCATTTGTAACGTCAACATCACAATTTCAGACAAAGTGCTTGTTATAAAAATGCACAGCTGCTGGTTTAAAACCCTTTGGGGTCCGGAGCTTTTTTGGCCATTTTTGGGTACCTTCAATTTTGCCCTGATATACTAAATTAAGAAATGTTTACCAGACCAATGTTGGGTATCTTTTTTTTCAGCACAACCTCACCTATATGATCAGTTAGTTCAACAAACATGCTCAACCAAGCATTTAAAAAGGTTCAAACTGAACCAAAAGGTGCAAATATGAACATATAAAAGTATTCTTGTGATATATACAAGCAATAAACCACTATTTACAATAAAAAGTAGGTAAATCCTCAGGCGTTTTTCTATTTGTGCTACTTCTCAAAACAGTTTACAGAGAGCCACATCACAGGCCTTGCACTTCCATGTGAGTGACGTTCAGAAGGAACTCTAAACCAGGTCTAAACCAGGACTAAACCAGGTCTAAACCAGGTCTAAACCAGGACTAAACCAGGACTAAACCAGGACTAAACCAGGTCTAAACCAGGTCTAAAACAGGTCTAAACCAGGACTAAACCAGGACTAAACCAGGTCTAAACCAGGACTAAACCAGGTCTAAACCAGGACTAAACCAGGTCTAAACCAGGACTAAACCAGGACTAAACCAGGACTAAACCAGGTCTAAACCAGGACTAAACCAGGACTAAACCAGGTCTAAACCAGGACTAACCCAGGTCTAAACCAGGACTAAACCAGGACTAAACCAGGTCTAAACCAGGACTAACCCAGGACTAAACCAGGACTAAAGCAGGTTTAAACCAGGTCTAAACTTGATCAACATGAAGTGTGCCCCTCATTTTGCTTCACAACTATATTACTGACAATGAAATACTTGAAATACTAAAACTCTCAAACTACTCAAAAACAGCATGATTCCTCTCGTTCGTTCTTCCTCTTTGACTATTTGTCATGTGACTAATGTTTACGTTCCTCGTGTGCATCCTGAACATCCGGGTTAGCACAAGGCTAACGTTTTTTTCCGTTTCGTTTTATCACAAAAGACGACAAAGTTATTATAAGAAATGTAACGCGCGCAGAAAAGAGCGCATATTTTTCCGCAATTTTTTAATGGAATTGAAACATTCATAACTTTGGTTTTATCTGGTGGATTCGAAAAAAAACAAAAACTCAGATGTTGCTACGGGTCTGCACTTCCGTATGACGTCAACGGCCGACCCTGTTTTCACACGCGCCGGCGCGGGCGTCGACCCCGAAGGGTTAAGAGAGTCACACAATCACATCCATTTTAACCTGGTAAGATAAGAACAGTCTTCTTGGATGGCCAGGCAAGAAACTCCAAACCACTACGACGACACGTATTTCAAAAGTAATACAACCTTTGGCAAGTAAAGTCATATTCAAAACAAACGAATATTGCAATGGATAATTGTTAATTTGTCTCTATTACTACTTTGTCTGACTTTTGCCTTTGTTTTGTTTATTATATTTGGGGTTCTTCCCACTGGAAATAAAGCTCGACAATAAAAAAACAGTGTGGCTGACCAAAACATTATTCATCAGCTTAAACTATAATGTAATTCCTGTACGCATAGCTTTTCTTTGCCTCATATTGACTAAAATAAATAAATAATCACTACTGCATTATTGCACTATGATCTGCTCATTCGGTTTGTATTAGAGGAAAGAAGTGCACTGTGTTTTATGCTTTTGGTACAGAAAAAAAAACACGTAAGAAAACTTTAACCTCGGGTTCAAATCGCCTGTGGATTAATGCGATACTTAAGCATTTATCCGTGGTAAATTATTCAAAAGATACCATTTCTTCAAAAGCAAATCTCTTAGTACACAGCGAGAGGGACTGGCTTGTCTGTGATTCACCCAGAATGTGAAGGAAGTATAGTTCTGCCTAGTTTTGATCATTATATTAAAGCATGTCTTTCATTTGGATCTTCAAGGCCAATCATGGAATCCTAGCTAGAGGGTAATATATTGTCAGTAAGATTGTTGCATTGATGGTATGCTAAAGTAGAATCAGTAATATATAAGTATTGTAGCAGCAAAAAGAGTTGATCTCATAATAAAATTAACTCAAGTACATAAACCTGCAGTGTAAGCTTCCAAACAGTAGTATAAAGTGATATATTCCTGCACTATTCACTTTTTGAACTATAACCAAGACATTTATAGGACATGTTTAAGCACATTTCTGACTTACACAATTATTTATTTTGTATATTAAGATTTGTAAGATACATTTTCAAAAGGTTAAAAAAAAAAGAAAACAAATTGAACTGAGAATGTTTCGTTTGATATTTTAATAGTCGAATAGTTAGTTATTCCGATAAACCGTTGCAGCCCTAAACCGCAAGAAGGATTCAATGTGTCATCAAGAGAGTCTAAAACATTTACTTTAGGCATTTTGTGTTTTCTTGTAAATGTAATTCACTCCTCATCAGCCTTTTGAGTGCGTAGTTCTTTACAAGTGCATTGTTTACTGACCTTCAGCACAAGGCCGTGCGTCTCTGTTTGCCGTGCATGCTCCGATAATCACATCCGAGTGTTTGCGGAGGTAAATTAAAAAAGAAAATAAAGTGATAAGATGGAGAGACGGCGGCGTTCAGAAGACGAGTGGAGTTTGAATATGTTGCTTTGAGAAGACCGGACCGTGCCGAGGACGCCTGCTGTGAGGAGGAGCACGGAAAAGAGAGTGTGAGAAAAAAACAACGAGCATTATCCGTGGTTAAGTTTGGAGATAAACCCAGAGAACAAGAAAAATACAGGAGGCGCACACAAAAGGAGATGTGTGGGAAATTGGTTGTTTGGCTGTTAAGGGAGCCAGGGACAATAGAAAACTTGTACGTTTTTCCAAAGAGGTTCATATTTTATTTTCATTTTTTGTATTTCCGCTATGTTATTATAAAAATATGTATGTATACTGACCTCTGTTCAACTCTATTAACTGTATGAAACTACATATTATTATGTACGTATTGTTGTTTCTGTGGATGTCAATGACGGAGGAAATTAGCTCAGTCTAACTATGGTATATACATGTACATAAACAGGATGCATGCTGGGTATGTACATGCATATGACTTTTTGTATTACCTGGACAGCAGGGGGATTTTTTTATTTTTTTTTGCCACCATGATTATTGCTGTGGTTATTGTTGCTATTGATTTTACTATTGTTAATGTTTCATCTATACTTTTCTGACTACAGCTATGAGTTTTCCTGGTTATATAAAATTTTTCTGTTCTGTTTTGTTTTCCTCTCAAATTGGCCTTAAATGATGAGAACATGTACATGTGTGTGTGTGCTTGGAATGAATGTGGGTGGAAGTGAGGGACCCTTGAGGGGAAGTTAGGAAAAAATGCAATTGTGCTTTTGTTTGTTTTTGTAATGTGACAATTCAATAAAAACTTGATCACAAAAAAGAAAACTTGTATGGAAAGTGCAATCAGATCACGAGCGGTAACAGCAGCGCACATCGCCTAAAATGACTCGAATAAATGTTGAAGTTCAATTAGATTAAAAAGTGAGAAAGTCAGCTTGTAGCCTCAACACAGACGTTTAATACCAAAGGTGCTCTAAAACGGCTATGATGACTCATAGCATTTGCATAATGTGGTTCGAGGCGAGTGCAAGGAGACGCTGCTGATTCAGAAAAGATTGCTGCAAAGACAATAACACAAGGATTTTAACATTTGGGACGTTTATTCTGAAGAAATGCCATCACAGTTAGATCTCCAATTTATGTTTTAAAATCGTCAGTTTGTGGTTTTGTGGTTTCACAGTGTGCATTTTATTTTGAAGCTGTCCAAGAGCATTTAAGAGGGGACTGAAATATGAGCACAAGAACCAGCACGCGCATACGCAACAGAAGTACAAAGATTTAAGCATCCTAGTTAAATTAGATGATAAAGTCTGTTGTAGCTGATGGGGGATTGTCAAAAAGGAGCCCTTGTGTTGCCAGCTGCACTAATCACTTTCTGGAGCAGATGTGCACACGCTCAAAAGACTCATCACATGTCAAAAAACATCGCACAAAAAAAGCTCAATACCGACATACATGTAACGTCAATAAAAAAGGTAATGTAGTAGTTTCTTTAAAATAACCATGTGTCTCATATAAAGTCTAAAACTATCAAGGGAATATTATAATATTTTGGGCAGAATAAGAATACGAACATGAAAAAATGTGATAAATAGTTTGGCTTAATCTTAGCAATAAAGTGTTGTTTCTCCCCCCACTAATTTGGATTGTTCAAGTTGGTATCTATATAAGGAAAAGAGTGACTGAGGGTATGTGTTTTTTTTTCTTGACACTGAATGACAATAATAAATTCCCAAATTGTTTTCAGACTGTGGCGACAAAAGGGTCATTCATCACCTCCGACGGACAACAACAAACCCCGGAAAGTAGACCTTGATACAACTATACATCAAAAACAAGTTTATATACAGCCACCCAGACCATTTCCACAGTGCTGTGTCCTGGAGCTGGTTCGACCCACAAAACAAGAATACAATGCAATAATTGAAAGTGTGATTTTCGATACCTTTTCTGTGCGCTGTTGATTCGGTACACTGCGGTTTATGGGGTAAATCCTATTTGGTCTGAGTGGGATTTTCCATTGCGGCGCTGCGAGGGGGGCCAGCATTTATCTAATACTCATAACAGATCTGTGCACTCTCCTCTTCAAGTCGCTCTCTCTCACCCTCACCAGGACGTCCAGTTCAGCGGAAATCCAGAGAAATTCTACTTGAGCGCACATGTTGCTGACGGGAGCTAATAACGCGATCGCTCTGACTTTTCCAGCGCTTTATCTGGCTTCTCGTTAAGTATCCATAGATAGAAATGAGGCCACAGCGGGGGGGTGACATTTATCCTCATAACAGACCCCTGATAGTCCCCTTCATATACATCCCTGACCTCTGCACACATTCACACCTCGCCAAGATCGCCCATTAAACTGGTTAAGATTGTTTAAACTTTGTATTTGTTGTTTGCCATATTTGTTTATTTTGATTTATTTAATATGGAACAGTGCACATTAAACATTTTAAGTCAATATGTGAATGTGCTGGCTAATTTTCATCTGTTGTCCCTTTGGCAGGTTGATGGAGACAGAAAACAAGACATTTAACAGGCACAATATGCCGCATCGATGTGAAATCCCTTTGGGTTTAGCTGATTAATGAACCTGCAAGACAAACATTGTACACGGCAACAGCTGTAAATAAATCCATTTCAGACTTTTTCTAATTGGGGTTTTGAGAAAGTGAGAAATAGTTTTGTTTGTCTGTCTGCTGCTAAACTCGAGAATGAAAAGGATCAGTCTTTGCTGGTACAGGGCGTCTATGGTTGATCATAAAGTCAAATTGGGCACGCACGTTGCAAACAGGATGTAATGATGCAATGGCTTGTACATTGTCAGTCTTTATCTGGCTCCCTGCGGTGTGTCTAGTAAGCATGCCAACTCCAAAGGCAAACGCTCAAACAGCACATTGTGTCTGCTCTTCATTGCCATGTAGTGAAGTGTGAACAACAAGCGGCTTTGTGTTCGGGTTCAAAGAGAGGACGTCGGATGGCTCGCACCGTCTGCCACAAGTCGGTTTCATCAGATCGTTTAAGAGCCATCGTCATGTCCGCTGCCCGCATTCCGTCGCCCTCGGCAACGCTGACAGCGCAAGAAGAGGCAAGCGGCTCTCGAGTGGATCTTCAGTACTGGTCAGGACAGACTCTTTTCGAAAAGGAGTTTAATGCCATCGGTCTTACGCAAGAAGACGGCGAGACGACTGTAGCTAGGCTTTGGAAGATAAAATATATATATATATTAATAAAGTTTAAAGTGTTTAAAGGTCCCATAACATGCAAAATTTACTTTTCAGAGCTTTTAACCTTCTTACATTGCTATTTGTGCTTTATATATGTACCCAGAGTGTTTTTTTGATTGATTCCCACAGTTTTTAGCTATATTACAGACTATCTCCTTTCCGCGAATCTCCAAATTGACGGGGGGTGGGTGCAAGACCGTGTCATAAGGGCAAGCACACGTCACCATCCCCCCTCCCCCTCCCCCTCCCCCTCTCCATCCCCCGCCCCCTCCCGCCTGCCGCCTCCCGCCCCCCGCGGGATAATAAGGTGTTGCACAACCCTTATTATTATCAATTATACACTTAGGATAGACTACGAAACGTAAAAAAAGCATGTTATGGCACCTTTAAAAGAGTTTGGAATTAGAAAAAAAAGTATAGGTTGGGCATGAAATATTAGCAGGAAGTTTACAGTTCAGTTTTCTTCACTAATAATGAACATCTTCCCAATGCTTCCGAAATGCTGAGAATATTGCATTGACCTATTACACTTGTTGCTCGCTGTCAACAAGGATGAATGTCAAGGTTTCTAGACTGTTTATTTTGTGGGTTCTTCCTCCAGCAACTGCTTAGACCTAGCGCTAGATCTGATTAGCCTTGTTTGCAGAAGGATCGTATGTGGCATCTGACCAAGTCCACAGGCAATCCTCTGAGCCAGTCACCCTACTGTTCAAAGAGACAGCTCTGAGACAGGGATGGTAATCGGACTGGAACATTAAACACTAAAGTGCACGAATATCACTTTTCTCACTTTAATATTACCTGAACAGGACAATGAATGCTCGGATTGATCTTAGGCTCCAACAAATGTGAGGCGTGAACTTTTCAGGCTGTTTCCTAATGTGTGCATTGTGCCATTATACGGAATGTTTCACACCAAGTACCACACTTAAGAAAATATTTGCCCGTCCAAGATCAAAACCAGGTCATAAACCAGTCTAAAATATGGTTTAAAAAGATTTGAAATGGGATTACAATTGCGTTACTAGTTCTAAACAAGGACAAACCAAAAAGAGAACCAAATGACTTTGAGCAAATATTTGAACTCTAGTAGAATCCACGTCCCACCTGAAGAGGACTGCGTACCACCAGTTGAGAAACATTGGCCTTTGCAAATTAAATGTATAAATACTTTGTAGATTTCTCGAATCAATCCAGTTAATAAAACAGTGAGAATGCATGGAATTCAGTGTCTGCTCTCTAGATATGCCATTTATTCCATGTTTCTGTGCTTGTCCTTCAATTTTATTATTAACCAAACCTGCGGGGCAAATTTTTTATATTTTGTCGACACTGCCACAAAATAATTACTTCAAAACTCTCAACGTTGCTACAGGCAAAACCAGAGATGTTTACTATGAATATGAAAAATATATCAGCCTTTATACTGCTCAAGTGCCAAATGTCACCCTGAGAACCACTACAGTCATAAATAAACAGCCATTTTCCTCATTACAGCATCCAGCGAACAACAAAGTATTTCAAAGACCTCCAATTGACTCGTTCCTTGATTGCCATATTTATCATCGTAAAACTATGCCGCTTTTGCTCTTTGCTGCATACAATTCACCCCGGCATAAATCACACTGGGCTTTCTGGTTTGTCGGTGAGAAATTGCGCCGGTTCGGCTGAGGCGTGTCAGCAGCGGCGTTCAGGAGCGGCGATTAGCATTAGGATGTTTACCGAGAGATGAAAGCACAGAGTAATAAGCCTGTGTGAGCCCAGATAAAACAAAAACAAATGCGATAATGGGAAAAGAGGAGCTTTGTCATGCCCGAGCCTCAGCAAACAGAGTCAGGAGCAAACGATGAAGACGAGATGTAGGCAAGAGCTGGATACGAATTCTGAAGATAGTGCAAAAATACAGGAAATGAAAAAAAATCAAGATCATAATGTCTATACTTAATAATAATGAATTTATGGACAGATTCTGTGTGCCTTAGCAAGGATTTCGTGACTCATTGGTAGCCTGGAGGTGGAGAGGTGCTTTATCAAAAATACAGGGCAGATAAGGGAAAATTACAATCAATCAATATCAGGGATTTATGACCAAAGGAATAGTCTTATTACGTTGTAAATTTAGCAGACCATGTTCATGTCTATAAAAAGTCCATAAGGAGTAATAATCTCGTACTACACTCATATATCGGACAACTTCATTCCACTAACTGCAGGCGCTGTGAAGGTTTCAAAACTCTGATCTAAAAGCACATGCAGTGTAAATGAGGACTTGCTCTGATAGTAAAAAAAGTAAAGTAATTAAGTTTTATTTTAGTATTTTTTGAGGTTAAGGGAATTATCCCAAGAGCAGCTCCCATCTCCAGCTCTTGAACTTCATCAGGACCTTCAATGGAGGATTTGACATATGGACCATGTTTCGTAAACCCACCCAGACGCGAGGAAAAGCGAGCAACCTCCACACAGGAAGGCCCGAGAGTGAAACACAAAACGTTCTTTCTGCGCTAACCACTTAGCCACCGTGCTGAGAGAAATATACCTGCAGGACGGCCGTTAGTGTATAAATAACATATAATGAGGTTTTATCGTTAGCTTTGTGAAAAGTTGTTGTCCAGCTCTCACAAAAAAGCCCTGTTTAGCCATGCACATAATATGTTGCAATTAGATGGACAGCACAAAGCCGTTTGGTCACCATGTGCTGCTTTTTTAGTACACAATATTCACTATGGGGGGGAAACATGTACTCACTACCGAGAGAAAAGTTTGAAATTCAATCTTATCTCTTCTTTTCATAGGTTTAATAGGCAAAAACCTGATGCTATTACCGGTAATCTCATTTTTACAGTTGACTACATGCACAGTTCTACCCTCCACTTCTACTACGCAGGGACAAAGTGTTCCATACAAAAGTTAAAAGATGGTATGAGTGCAGATGTGGGGAAGGGGTCGGAGGCAGATGGACATGCCCCCTGCTGCTGCTCACTGATAAAACAGCCGAGAGAACCACGATAAATGGGAGCCAGGATGAAACGGAGGCAGAGCATGTGATGTGGAGCCGGCTGGATGGGAAGATGAAGAGCCCAGCACAAAGAGAGAAGGGTTAAGTAGCACAGATAAGTCGAGAAGGAGAGATGATCAATTATGACAATTTTAATAGTTTTATATATAGCAATCAAAGGTTAAAAGGTCTCCACAGTAAAGACATTAACTTGAGGTAATGGGAAGTACAGTGTCATAATCTACTTTATTATTGGGTGACAAGAGAGAGGAGGATCCAACATTTTATGTAGGGTTCACAATGTCTTTTAAGGGCCCTCAAAAGGCCGAAAAACTTTGAGATGATATGCTTAAAACCCATGCCTTACTGTACAATTAGATTCAGGGCAAAATATATATGAAGATTAGAAGTAGAAAACTAAAATCAAAACAAACAATTAAAACTAAGGCTAAAATGGTTAATAATATTTTAAATTTTAAGATGATTAAAGTGTAAAATGGAAGAATTGCCTTAACCAGCCTTCCTCCCATCATCAAAGAGATGGATTACTGGTTATATCGGTCACTGTAAACCTCCCAGAGGGGGGATTTTTTTTAAAGCGGTGCCTCTTTTTAACCCATATTCACAAATTTATTTTATTTATTTATAAATGAAAACCCCTATGAGAAAAGCTCTCTTTTTCATGGGTTGGAACACAACACAAAATAAAGAACAAACATAGGAAACTAAAACACAAATAAAACATTCAATAAAATTAACCAATAAATAAAAACACATTTATACATACAATATGTGATAAAATTATATAAAAAAAAGAGCATCGGCACTGCAGGTCGTCCTTGAATAGTGCTTTAAAATCATTAAAAGACATAGAATGAGTCTCTGTTTTGTTCCACAGGAAAAAAGCCTTTTTCCTGTCTCTGAGTTGACACGATGGGATCGTAAGATGAAAATGTCCTGAGACCTCAAACGGTGAATACTTGAACTGATGTGCAATAAAGTTGATAACTAATCAGATAAAATGCCAACTAGAGACAGTAAAGACAGTACTGTGTAAAGGGCTTAAGGGAAAATACTATCAGGTCTATTCTCATTTATTGGAGTAACAGCAAAAAAATGGCCAATGGGAAATTGTCATGCTGTGTTTAGGCACCAAAACTATCAAGTGTGCAAAGGTGGAGAAGAAGATTACCAGGATCTCAAATAAACTACTTTTAAAACTCCAAAACACATATTTACTGATGAACATCTTATATAGTGCATTGTAAGACTGGTGTATAATAAGGTGAAATTCCAGAATTGAAAAGCAAGCGCAGCCTGCAGCTTTCACATTAGGGGGAAACATTTTAAGCATCTGTTCAGTGGATGTTGGCCACGTCTCCACAGCTGGAAATTACACCCAAACTAGAGCTACACTGCCAACTCATCCATCTTAGGAGGAAGTGCAAACTGTTATGGGACTCACATTTCAGAGAGGCCCGCTCAGATGAGTGCATGCATCAAATCAAATCTCTTCTGTTTATGAATACCAACGAGTGTAAAGAGCATCGGATTTCAGAAGTGATGAAGTGGCACGGCGGTGAGGGAGCGAGCTTTCCACCAATTCAGGCGGATGATAATGTGTTAATGAATGTACACGGTGAAATGAAGAGATACAGTTATGCAAGAGATAGATATTTATGTAATAAGTGAGCTGACACACGGAGAGACGGACCTTTGCCAGGATGGGAAGCAGAATCATATGAGGAAGTGACGTTTTTAAGCAGTTAAACCCGAGTGGGTATCAACATTAAGGTCTGTTACCTGAGCCTCCTCCTCCTTTCCGACTCACATTTACCCTCTGAACCGCATGAAGGAGACTTGTTTGCTTAAGCATCAGGCCATTCACCCAGTGCTATAAGTACATGTAGTGTGTTCCACTTCAATATACAGCCATTGGTTCCAAAAGTCCCAGTCCAGTGAAATAAGTGCAAGAGAAGAGTCTTAAATGGCTTAGTAATGGCTTTAGCCTCCAAAACACCAATTCCTTGACTAAGTAGACTCATAGCACTAATACAAATTTGTGAAATTATGTAACAACGGTCTCTCTGATCATTGGTAATTACAGCTTAGCCCAAGTGGCAGATACTAAATTGTTACGCTCACAATTAAATTAGCATGTTTAATTAAATGCAGAGAGGAGTCAGTTTAGAAATATTTGAGGCAAACAAGGTCAGGTTCTGTTAATATCCAATTTTCCTCCGTTTGGAATTACACAGTGCACACACAGTGCCAGAGGAGATTTCTTTTTAGTTATTTTAAAAGGTGAGGTACCTACCTTTCTTCTTGTAAATGTTCCTCCATAGAGTATATTATAAAAGCAGCACTTTGTGACAACATTAAGACTGATGTGCAGTGCCTGCATCTAATTATTAAGTATTTTATTCATCGCAATCCCAGAAAAAGAGACATAAGCACTGCCAATTGACTTTGAAGTGTTGACGTGTTGGTGGTCCACTTAAGCTTCACTTCGCAGTCTGAAAAACACTGTTCTAAAGATGAATGCTGCGACACAACGTTCATGTACATGAAAACTTATGGCGTGAAAATTATTTTGGATAGATTTACAGTGAATACTGTACCAAATTATTTTTTTCACTGTACTGCAGTTTTAGAATAAATATAATTTCAATTATACATACATTTTGCTATGAGACAGAAAAGGTGATTTATTTAAAGGCGGTATGGACAATTTTTCGGCGATTTGAGAACGCACGGGCGCACTCCCCCGTGCGGACTGATACAACACACACATGCGTTTATTTATTAGCGCAACGGAGCGCATCGCATCTCTCGTCTCCCGTAGATTTCTGTCCACTTCTGCGTCAGCTCGAACTGCTTTCTCCGTCTTCATTTTGCCCCGTACACTGAGGGAACTATATTATGATAGATCCATGCGCTTAGGCATGCGGAAACGTGGGGACGAGCCTGATGCGGCTGCAGGTGAGCGGTAGGTGCGTTTTATGATTGATACGTGGCAGGACAAATGATTTATCCACGCCACGAGGAAATATGATAAAAAATTTGCAGAAAAAAATCGTCCATACCACCTTTAAGGGTGTTTTTTGTAAGTCTATAGAAGTTACATTATATCATAATAAGCACGTGGTAATGTCAGGCTGATACTGTGTTAATGAAGTGAATACAGTAGATACAGTTGTGTATGACAAAGTAACAATACCATCTAACACAAGGAGAGACAGGCTAAGCTATACTAATACTAATATTCTTCAAATAATTTCCTTTGCTGATTGGTTGCATGTCTGGATCTAAAATAATATCCCCGTGGGGTTAAATTAAAGTACTTTTGATTCTGATGACCTCAAATAGTGTCAGGAGCAGGTTTCCCTGCTGCTTCAATCCAAGTCCAAAACACAACTTCCACTACACAGAATATGGTCCATGGTCTCAGAGGCATACAGGATGGGTCAAATGGAAAGGGGAAAAAATATAAGGTGGACAAGAAAATATTTCTAAACCTTAAGGTCAATAATACAACCAAATAGCATCGTTTCACATGTATATACATATATATATATTCTTAAGACCAAATAATTGTGGTTACACAAAAAATAAAACTGAATGCTAAATGGATGTAAATAATAATTTTATTTTGTATAATATGTGTTTGTGTGGCCTTTCATATTCTCTAAACTAAAATATCTGCAGTGTGTCTTGCTCAATCTGCGTATAGTTCGTTCTTTAGTTTTTCCATTTTGAACCCAAATCCAAATAAGAGAAAACACTTTTTTCTGATTTTCTGTTTCAAACTAAATGACACAAAAACTTAATTCAAATGTGTATATTTCATATTTTGATATGAGCTGTCCAGCTCTGGACCTCAGTGACTCATGACTCAGTGCTGAGCATGGATGCTGTAAATTATTTCCATTGCTGAGCCGTGGTACCGGGAGAGGAAAAGGAGCTGATAGAGCGAGCTGTCCAAAGCTCATGCACCTCTTCAAGGGTCTGTCTAATGTTGCACCAGAAACACGGTCTTTTCACGCCTGTTCACGTTCTACACGCGCTTACTCAGATGCATAAAGTGTTTGGACGCGACTGTGTCAAAAGAGGTTAAAAGGCCTCTTGGACACGCAGCATAGCTTAACACAGTTCAATTTAAAACGAAGCGGACCTTGAATCCACTCCACCGACCTGTGGTTTGGATCCAAAACGAAAAAAAAAAAAAAAAAATCCATATATGATGATCTGTAGCGACACCAAGTCCCCTTCTGAATCTGTGGCGTCACAATGGGTAATGAGTATGTCTAGGCCCGCGCTGGAGTGCAAATGAGGAGGAGGCTGGAGTGTGTCAGATGCTGTAGCCGAGTGGCCCTGGTGGGCCGGTCGGGAACACTTGAATAAACACCGAGTGCCCCTTCAGTCGTCACTAGCAACAGGCCACCATCTTCAAGAAATGTCAGCGGCCCCCACATGGCTTCAATAACACAGATCCGGCAAATCATGTGCCCACAGCACAACCTGTAATATCGTTCAAAAACAAGCCCCTCCACATCAAACACAACAAGAAGAATGGCAGCACTGCAGGCAATTTAAGTTGGGGAAAGTTTTGACAAAGCTTCGATAACAGAACACGTCCAGCAATCGTGACTTTCTGAAATGCAGAACAATTGATCATACAAGTAGGACATCTCTCAAAGCAGAGGACATGTTTTCAGTCAACAAAAAAAGGTAGCATGGGTGGGAGGAGTTCTTTGTTAAGAGGAGGCAGTTTTATTTTCACTTTGTTTATAAGTATTCTATGGCACAATGTAAAGACAAAACATAAAAAAATATTTTACTGAGACATGTGCAAAAATGTACCTCAACAAGCTTTTAAGATCGTATTATGTTTCCCCTCATCATTAACTCGCTTGAAGTTGTATTTAGTCATCTTTATTGTCCTGCATTTAAGGCATTGCTTAAGCTCCTGCCATTGGGATCAATCCTGAGCTTTTACACATGCCAACGGATCAACAGTGATACACATTGCACACATTTAAAAACAAATCTACTGCTCGCCACCGGGAACTGCAGCTATCCACACGCTCGAAAAACAACCCAGCCCCCGCCCTATATCAACTTGTTTACTTAGATAACTTGACGCAATAAAAAGTACATGTAGCTTTGGAGTGGCCCCTTTTAACCTCAGCCCATCCCAGTCTCCTCTGCATGTCTCCAGCTGCTGCTTTCAGTTTGAGGGAGGATTAGTAATTTCTGAGGCCAATGAGGCGGCACAAATTGTAACGCACAAATTAGTATTATACTTGAGGGCGCAATGTGTGAGCCCTCGAGCAGTCAATCATGAAGGTGGATATTAACAAATATACATGCAAAGGCACTATAAAAGACCTATAGAAGTTGCATGTGGGAATGAGAGATTGGATTTCCTTTAGCAACTTTTTTTTATTGCCTCCAGTGTAAAAAACAATTAATTTAGTAAAAATTAGACTTACAACAACTGTATTCCTCTCTGAAAGTAAAACAGAACTGAATTACATTGCATTTTGGTTTAACCCATACCCATTTTTTAGAATGTTAATGTGAAAAACTGAGCAAGTTAAACTTACTGCTCACTTTCTGAGAATTCTTCTAGAATAATTTATATTCTGGAATTACAATGCCAGATGTAAGCACAACTACCAGTAACAATGCACCAGCCTTACATGCTGATATGCAGCTGAAAAAAACACTACAATTAGATGCGAACAGCACACAGGAGTCTTTTATTATATAGTATTTTGACCCTAAAGCTACTTTTAATATATTTGTACCAAGGCAAAACTACACAAATTGGGTACAGACACTGTAATCCCGGTGGAACTGAAAATACTACTTATCGATGCAATTATATGACAACTACCCAAATTAAATCTTGATTGGTTGGTTAACAGTTTATGAATGACTCAGTAGTCCACGGCTACAATCCGGCATGTTTACAGCATGTATATATTGTATGTTCATTAACATACTCTATCCGCACCAAATAAACCAATAATAATTACAACAACAAAATGACAGCGATGGAAGCATTCGGCTCTTGAGTAGAGTAGCTTTGGCACATGATTCCTCAACAGCATGAGTAATACCAAACAAAAAAGTGGTATCAAAAACAACCAAACAAGTCAATATAGCATGAACCTGTAGCTCCAGCATATATAGACAAGATAGTGAGTTGAAAAAGTGGGGATGAAATTTTAGCCTTATAGAAGTTTAGTGCATCCCAACCTTTGCAGCGCTCCAGTGATTTTGGCTGAGTCATGAGCGGAGTGCTGAGAGTTGTGCATGCGCCTCAGCACCCGGGATGAGAGCAACAGGCTCTCAGGGTCATAGGCGCCGTGTGTGGACTCCAGTCTGGAATCTGCTGAGCCATCTGGCACCACTGAACCAGCCGCTGCAGGGACCACAGCCGTAAGCAACTTTCTATTGTGAAAATTTGTTGGATCAGAATTACAATAGGTGCAGTCCATTCCGGGGAGCCAAACAGAAAATATTTTGTCACAAAGATAAATCATCTTAAGGTTTTCCTGCATTAATGATAAATATGAAAGCTCAGATTTATAGCTGCGCGTTTTGTACTTACAACGCATATACTGTACTGTATTTTTTTTTTATTTAAAATGCGTTTGAATTATTAATGCAAAGACTTTTTAGAACTCAGCTTCCAAACCATTAGCCAACAATTTCCAACTCTTCTAAATATGGTGGTGGTTTCAAAATGCTCTTCTTAAATGCCACAGCAGTTATAGACATACATATTTTATGACCAACATTTTTCAGATTGAAACATCAACACATTGGCATTGTTTTTCACCCCTCGTATTTATCTAGTGTCTGTGACTTTCACTCAGTACATAAATTGAAAATAGGATAAGAGCACTACAGTGGTTGAATTGTAGCCGACTTCAGATGTGCATTTGGCTCAAAACTCAAACTCAAACATAACAAAAAAAAACTAGCTTCTACCTGGACATGTGACTAGAACTAGTATGACTATTGACAAAGACCAGCATATTTTGTTGTGATGCATTTGTAAATTGTGTTCCTTATTGCGCTTATGCACTCTGTAGGAATGAAAAACTCTCCCAGGCACATGCATCAATAGTGCAAAAACCTACTGTATACTCTAGAAATGCATAATTTCTCCTTTCTAACCCATAAATGCTAGGCTCTAACTTTCAAAATGCGACATTTAACAACCAGCAATTTGTCAATTCTTCATGTACAAGGCCTCATGGAATGTAAATCAAAGTTGGATCAAAGTAAGCACTAATGGTCGTGATGATTTACTTAACGGCAGCAAGGCGCCATCAGTAAGTCATAGTCTGACATGTTGGAAAAACGCGCACAAACGCTCGTAGAATGAACTGCAGCGAGCACAGTGCAGCAGCCCCAGCACGCTACAGTGACAACAACAGATTGGATTTCAATCCAATTAGCCACATGCAGAATGAAGCCGCCAATTATGCACTGTTATTATCACTTCCCAGCAGACAGATGATCAATTATTGTCAGCACTCAAATCACAAAACATCAACATATGAAAAGGTTAACATTTGAAATTCCGGTTCATGACAATCAGTCCCCTGCCAATACGGTGTAGACTAAACATCCTGCAGTACAGTGAGTCAAAAAGCAATTAGGACATTTATTCTTCTTTGATTTGTGTTCAATGAGACAAGAGAATGTAGGCTTACAGGAAAACACAATAAAATGGAGAATAAAATTTGAATCTATTTATAGTTTGACAAAAATAGACAAATTCAAGTTTTTAGAGCCAATACCTCACTTTTGATTTTTTTCTTCTTACAATTCATGCACACTGTCACATTTTAGTTGTTTCTGAAAACCGATACTCCGAAACAGTTTTCCTTTTGCTCAATTCATGTAAACGTAGGTTAATCTTCTTTTTCCAAATTTCTGCAGGTAAAAAAAACTTTTGCAGTCCTTCAAGGCAACTGCTGATGTGTTGACATTGATTTGAATTCAATTAAAATTTGAATATAATTGGTTAAATCTACCAGTAACTTCAGAGCATGCAGAGTCTGACCACTGGGAAGAGTGGGAGGGAAATACTGGATCATAATATCACAATGCCACCAAAATGCTGTTTTGATGCAGGGATCAGATTATCAGATCAATGTCATCGAATAATATTGATATTTTGACATCAAAACTTAAAAACAACTGCAGTTGATTTATTCGATTATCGCCCAGACCACAAATCAAAAGCAATTTCACAAATGTCTGCTTGAAAAGTGCTAACTCATATCCCCAAGAGGCCAGAAAAGTTGTTAAACTTGTGATTTATTTTAAGGAAAGTGCAATTACATTTGAACTAAAAGTTAATAATTCAAGTAAACCTCTGGACACAAAAAAGATCGGATTAAGAATGAAAATGTAAATGTCTACAAACAAAAGCATCCATACACAAAAATGGCGATTTTCCAAAATTCCTGCAGACTTTCTGAAACTCTCCATCCATCCATCTTCTGCCGCTTTATCCGGGGCCGGGTCGCGGGGGCAGCAGTCTGAGCAGGGACTCCCAGACTTCCTTCTCCCCAGACACTTCCTCTAACTCCTCCGGGGGGATCCCGAGGCGTTCCCAGGCCAGCCGAGAGACATAGTCTCTCCAGCGTGTCCTGGGTCTTCCCCGGGGCCTCTTCCCGGTGGGACATGCCTGAAACACCTCCCGAGGGAGGCGCCCAGGAGGCATCCGGAACAGATGCCCGAGCCACCTCAGCTGGCTCCTCTCGACGTGGAGGAGCAGCGGCTCTACTCCGAGCTCCCTCCGTGTGGCCGAGCTCCTCACCTTATCTCTAAGGGAGCGCCTGGCCACACGGCGGAGGAAACTCATTTCGACCGCTTGTATCCGCGATCTTGTTCTTTCGGTCACTACCCAAAGCTCATGACCATAGGTGAGGGTAGGAAACGTAGACCGACCGGTAAATCGAGAGCTTTGCCTTTCGGCTCAGCTCCCTCTTCACCACAACGGTCCGATGCAGCGACTGCATCACTGCAGCCGCTGCACCGATCCGCCTGTCGATCTCACGCTCCATCCTTCCCTCACTCGTGAACAAGACCCCGAGATACTTAAACTCCTCCACTTGGGGCAAGGACACCCCACCCACCTCGAGAGGGCAAGCCACCTTTTTCCGGTCGAGAACCATGGCCTCGGATTTGGAGGTGCTGATTTTCATCCCAGCCGCTTCACACTCGGCTGCAAACCGTCCCAGTGCATGTTGCAGGTCCGGGTTTGATGGAGCCATCAGGACAACATCGTCTGCAAACAGCAGAGATGAGACCCTGTGGTCCCCAAACCAGACACCCTCCGACCCCTGACTGCGCCTAGAAATTCTGTCCATAAAAATTATGAACAGAACCGGTGACAAAGGGCAGCCCTGGCGGAGTCCAACATGCACTGGGAACAGGTCTGACTTACTGCCGGCAATGCGAACACAGCTCCTGCTCCGGTCATACAGGGACCGGACAGCCCTGAGCAAAGGGCCCCGGACCCCGTACTCCCGAAGCACCCCCCAAAGGACACCCCGAGGGACACGGTCGAAAGCCTTCTCCAGATCCACAAAGCACATGTAGACTGGTTGGGCAAACTCCCATGAACCCTCGAGCACCCGATGGAGGGTATAGAGCTGGTCCAGTGTTCCACGACCGGGACGAAAACCACTCTGCTCCTCCTGAATCCGAGGTTCGACTATCGGTCGGATTCTCCTCTCCAGTACCTTGGAATAGACCTTACCTGGGAGGCTGAGGAGTGTGATCCCTCTGTAGTTGGAACACACCCTCCGGTCCCCCTTCTTGAACAGAGGGACCACCACCCCGGTCTGCCAGTCCAGAGGCACGGTCCCCGAACGCCACGCAATGTTGCAGAGACGTGTCAACCAAGACAGTCCTACAACATCCAGATACTTTAGGTACTCAGGGCGGATCTCATCCACCCCCGGAGCCCTGCCACCGAGGAGTTTGCGAACAACCTCAGTGACTTCAGCTTGGGTGATGGATGAGCCAGCCTCCGAGTCCCCGGTCTCTACTTCCTCTTCGGAAGACGTGACTGAGGGATTAAGGAGATCCTCAAAGTATTCCTTCCACCGTCCGACGACATCCCCAGTCGAGGTCAGCAGGCCTCCACCCGCACCGTAAACGGTGTTGGTGAGACACTGCTTCCCCCTCCTGAGGCGCCGGACGGTTTGCCAGAATTTCTTTGGTGCCGACCGATAGTCCTCCTCCATGGCCTCCCCGAACTCCTCCCAGGCCCAGGTTTTTGCCTCTGCGACAGCACGAGCCGCGGCTCGCTTGGCCTGCCGATACCCCTCGATGACCTCCGGAGACCTACAAGCCAGAGTGGCCTGATAGGCCTCCTTCTTCAGTCTGACGGCATCCCTTACTTCCGGTGTCCACCACCGGGTTCGGGGGTTGCCGCCACGACAGGCACCGGAGACCTTGCGACCACAGCTCCGCGCAGCCGCATCAACAATGGAGGCGGAGAACATGGTCCACTCGGACTCAATGTCCCCAGCCTCCCCCGGGACATGGGAGAAGCTCTCCCGGAGGTGCGAGTTGAATACCCTACTGACAGAGGGCTCCACTAGACGTTCCCAACAGACCCTCACAATGCGCTTGGGTCTGCCAAGTCTGTCCGGCTTCCTCCTCCGCCAGCGGATCCAACTCACCACCAGGTGGTGATCGGTTGACAACTCTGCCCCTCTCTTCACCCGAGTGTCCAAGACACGCGGCCGGAGGTCTGATGACACGACAACAAAGTCGATCATTGACCTCCGGCCTAGGGTGTCCTGGTGCCATGTGCACTGATGAACACCCTTGTGCTTGAACATGGTGTTCGTTATGGACAATCCGTGGCTAGCACAGAAGTCCAATAACTGAACACCGCTCGGGTTCAGATCGGGGAAGCCGTTCTTCCCGATCACCCCTCTCCAGGTGTCACTGTCATTGCCCACGTGGGCGTTGAAGTCCCCCAGTAGAACAACGGAGTCCCCGGTCGGTGCACTGTCCAGTACCCCTCCCAAGGACTCCAAGAAGGCCGGGTACTCTGCACTGCTGTTCGGCCCGTAGGCCGCCACAACAGTGAGAGACCTGTCCCCCACCCGAAGGCGGAGGGACGCGACCCTCTCGTTCACCGGGGTAAACTCCAACACGTGGCGGCTGAGCTGAGGGGCTATCAGCAAGCCCACACCAGCCCGTCGCCTCTCCCCGCGGGCAACACCAGAGAAGTGGAGCGTCCAGCCCCTCTCGAGGAGATGGGTTCCAGAGCCCAAACTGTGCGTGGAGGTGAGGCCGACTATATCTAGTCGGTATCGCTCAACCTCCCGCACAAGCTCAGGCTCTTTCCCCCCCAGCGAGGTGACATTCCATGTCCCCAGAGTTAGTCTCTGTGTCTGGAGATCTGGTCGCCGAGGCCCCTGCCGTCGACTGCCGCCCAGATCTCTCTGCACCGGCCCCTTATGGATCCTCCTGCGGGTGGTGGGCCCACGGGAGGGCGGCCCCACGTCGCTCTTTCGGGCTGTGCCCGGCCGGGCCCCGTGGGGTAAGACCCGGCCACCAGGCGCTCGCCATGGAGCACCCATCCCAGGCCTGGCTCCAGGATGGGGCCCCGGTGACGCCGATCCGGGCGACGTAAACTGCCTTGTTCGTGTTGTCATCATAAGAGGCTTCTGAACCGATCTTTGTCTGACCCGTCACCTAGGACCTGTTTGCCTTGGGAGACCCTACCAGGGGCATGAAGCCCCCGACAACATAGCTCCCGGGATCATTCGGGCACTCAAACCCCTCCACCACGTTAAGGTGTCGGTTCAAGGAGAGGTTTCTGAAACTCTGAAGATTAAAAACTTATTTCTTTGCTGCATTTTTTTTTCTTCATGTTTGGCAGAAAATTTTATTTAGTTTTTATTCCCATCAAAGGAAGTCCAGCTGATTACACTCTCAATAAGCTCACGGATGGATGAATGCTAAAGAGAGAAGAGACTGAGATGGAAACAAAATTTGATAGGAGAGTAGACCTGGGGCGACGGCGCAAATGAAAATCTTGATATCCGATGTTGCAAAAATAACTGTCACGAAGGTCTGTTATTTCACAAAACCAAATTATACTGACACTGATGGCCGGCTTCAGACTGAATGGCAAATGTTCATTACTAAGGCTTTGTGTGGCCCTCAGTGGATTGATAAGGCACTGAACTCATTTCCTATAAATTTATACCTCTAAAAGGCCTCTGCCGTCAATAGGATTTGGTATTCAAATGAAAAGCTCTTGAATGACAATTTCATGATTGAGTTACAATTTATCATCACTTTTGAGACGGATTCTGTCAAACAAGCCCAAATGTGACCACTTGATTATGTCTTTGTCTAGGATTATTTGCTTGTTAATTTACATTTGAAAAAG
Organism: Eucyclogobius newberryi; assembly: GCF_026437365.1. Classification (NCBI taxonomy): domain Eukaryota; kingdom Metazoa; phylum Chordata; class Actinopteri; order Gobiiformes; family Gobiidae; genus Eucyclogobius; species Eucyclogobius newberryi. The sequence continues at coordinate 28,543,131 of NW_027316278.1, read as the reverse complement.
CAATTTATAGGAATAATCAGATATAAAAGCCATGATGTGATGCATTTGTTGTGATAATTACTAGCTATTCACCCATCTACAGGCCAAATATATATATATATATATATATATATATATATAAAAACAAAGGTTTATTTTTCACAATATTAAAAAAGGGAACAGTGTGGATATGGTTGGTTTGTTATTTTACACATATTTTGTATACATATCTATATTATATACACAAAATGTATATGCTAGTTTTAATATATTTTTACTATAATTATAATTGATTCTAAGCAAATCATTTATACTTTTGCTGTAGAGGTTATCCAGTCGACCAACTGTAATTGTGCATATATTCAGCCCAAGTCTATTTTATTTTTTATTTTTTAAATGCATGCCCTTTCTGATATATTTTGCTACTATTATTATTCATTGTTGGATGCTGCACCTTAATGCCAAAGCAAGATCCTAGTTTGAGAATTCTGCTCATTGCAATAAACCCCTATTTTATTCAGATTCTGAAATTGACTATACATGCATTTAGCAACGCACTGATATAGTTCGTAATAAAGATGGAGGGGGGGAATTGGAAGCATGAGATTTAAACGCATGCAATCATTTTTCATTATTAAATTGTATGAGTGTGAAAGAGGCTGTTGGCATAGATTGGCAGGCCGAGTGGGTAGCTCTCATGCACTCCATTTCACACTATACACTATACTTTCCTGTCTAATAAAGCCTATAGGGGAAAAAACAAAACGAAAAATGTTATTGGTAAAAGTGAGTATGTAACAAAATTCTAACAAATGTTACCAGCAAAGGAGTTGCATGAAGAAGTAGCATCGTTGATTGTATTTCCGTACAGAAGTTAGAGCTCACGTAACTTTCTTAATCAAAAGCTGAATCCCAAAGCATAACATTGGAGTCAATAAAAAGTATATTTGGTGTGCATGTCCATTATTGGTCGGCTGGTAGTCAAAAACAAAGTGCTGAAGTGAATAGCCTCTTGTGGATAGTGGCAGCAGCGGAGGACAAAACCCCTGTCATTAGTACCCAGAGGAGAGGGTCTTTGATGTGTCCCATCCTTCTTGTTGTTTGATGGCACCGGCCTTGTACAGCGGAGCACAAGAATCAAATGATGCATTATGTACACAGCCCAAACACAGAGACAGTTTGAGTGTAGTCATGTGGAACGCCAAGATGAAAGTCACAGACCCTCAACAAATCTGAGACGAGACCGAGACGAGCACCGCAGGCATGGGGAAAACATTGTTTTAGGACACAGTGCAACAGCATGGAGAAGCCATTTTGAATTCAAGCTGGTTTACTGATTAGATATGCAATACCGTTTGAAAATTTGTGTTTTTCATCACAATATAAAATGTGCAATATATTTACAGCTACTAGCCCCCATTGAAATAATCAATAATACAAAGTGTCAAATTATTTTGTAGCCCAAAGCTTGAGTTGAACAAATTAATGTTTTGCCACTTGCTGAAATCATAATGTCAATCAAAAGCTTTTTCAAGTCTTCAAGGGGCTAAATAAGGCTAAATTAATTTGTTACAGTTGTGTTAAAATGCCTGGAGTTGTGTTTTGTTTCATTGATGTCCATTTGAGTAAATCTGTATTTTCTGGCAGAAAGCTTTGGAGGCCTCAGAGCATTTTGTTTCTAAGTTTATTTACTCATATTTACGGTTCAAAAGTTTAAATACAGTAAGTAAACTTTTTAAATCACCACTACAAGGCCTCTGTTGTGCTCTTCACATATTCTTAAAACTTTATAACCATACAAGTTTGTTCAAGGTGGCCAACATTAGTGCATGAAGATTACAACAAAAACAGAACTATTTAAATTATAACATTTACTTATTCAAGTAGCCCGAAGCACATTGTACTGTTAAAATGGTAATGAAGACATACGCAACAGATGGAAACATAGTTTTTTGTAAAATGTCCCAACAACAAATAGCTACCGGTGCACAATGTAGCAAATCTTGCACCAGGCGGAGAAATAACTAACAGACAGACATGGGGAAACCGTCTTGTTCTCCAGTACCACGATGTTTACTTCACGTTAGGACAAACTAAAATGTGTTTGTCAGAGATAATTTTGGAGACATTCTAGTTCCATGGTAGGGTGACTGCTAGATGGATTGTCTGTCACTATCTTGAGCAAAGTCTGAGCCAAGTCTTGCAGCAGTAAAAACAACATTAGAGTGGATAAAGTTGGTCACAACATGGATGAAAGCGTGAGCATAGCACGATCACAACATAACTAAAAATCACTGCTATTATTAGAACACCAATAGCTAAATACGTAACAGAAGGCAAACTTATGCTCTGCTTATAAAAACGAAATTATAAAAAACTCAAGTTGAGTTTCTTGAATGCACTGTATGCATACTAAAGATGTCTCCACACAAGACTAAAGATGTCTCCAAACAAGACATTAAATAATCCTTCCTATATCTAAATGAACATAAACATGCTCAGTCTGAGGCTTCAGATGGAAACATGTTCCTTTTTTCAAGCAGGAAAATTAAACAGTAGAAACATTTGTACTGAAAATCATGTTCATTAAAAACTATTAATAATAATAATGAAAATATTGAATATGACAGTGTATGGTTGTCTGTGTTTTAACCCTGTGACGAGCTGGCCCCTATCCAGGGTGTAACCTGGCCTAAGGCCCAAAGTCACTGGGATAGGCTCCAGGTATATGAGATCCCTAATGGGAACAAGCAGTAAATGAATGAATGAATCAAAGAGCTTTTTAGTATGCCATTATTTATGCACTAGTTGTCAAGCCACAGCTGCTCTGAAAGTTACTGGCGTATTCACATTGACAAGGTGAGTGATGTGTCTTGCCCAATGATACATAGAATGTGTGCCAAATACGCAGCCGAACTCAAACCGTCAACCATTAGCCTTTCTCTCAATGCCAGTGGCAAATCGTATTATCACTGTACCAAATCAATCACAGGTTTCTAGTTGATTTCAAGAGTATAACAATCCAAAGGTAAGAGCCAACATATTAGTCCTATATCCTGTCAGTTAATTAATTTAGAATTGCAGGACAAAAGGAGAACAGGTAACAGTGGGACACTACTTTCTTTCCCAAGATGCAAGTGGCAAAGCTGCGTTTACTGTACCAAAGCAATCACATGTTCCCATGTGTATTTAAAGTGTTTAATAATGAGTAATGAGCTGACTTAATTAGTCTTGTTTCCTGCCTGTTCATTAATTCAGAATGGCAACAAGCACATGTTTTAATATTGGTGGTAAAAAAAAAAAAAGCAATCATTCAAATGTGACCCACAGGCAGCCGGAGCGATGGTGATGTGACTGATGAAAAAAGGCAGCGGGGCAGAGTGTGCAAGGTGAGATGAGGACAGAGGAGGGAAGCTAAATAAACAACTTGCATGTGGAAAGGATGGATTCAAATCACTGTGGCCATGAGGAAGGGAAATTGAGAGGAGGCTGGGAGCGAAGCACGGTACAGGATACAAGATGTGTTCACACTAGGGGACCAAAAAAAAAAAAAAAAACACTGTCTATTATCTAATACAGGCGGGGATTGAGGGAAGTTGAAAGGCGGAGTTAGTTTTTCAGTATATTCATGAACATGATTAACAGCCATGCATACATTTGCATTACAGTTGCTAATTTTCACATCACAGATTGCTTTATTGAGATGTTACCATCTATCTATCTATCTATCTATCTATCTATCTCACGCACGCACGCACGCACGCACACATCAAGCGCCATGGGTCTTGCCCCTTAGCTACTGCTACAGCTCAACCCACAATCAAAGCTTACTGCCAACAACTAGTAGCTCAAGGTTCCAACAGCCATCACAGCTTGAGATTGACGAGGTACAACACTGCCGCGGTGGCCCGTGTGTACAACACGGCCCCTGCACAGGCCTCTGAAAAGGGTCTGGCCCCTTGGCGCAACTGACAAGTTCCTATGTTTGTGAATTCTGTTCATTGACAATGGCAATAAACATTTTCTGATTCTGATAATGCCTCCCTCATACAATGATGAGTGACAATGAAATACATGAGATGCCGGCTCAGACGTCGCCCGACTAAACAAGGTCTGCGTCAGGTGCTGGGGAACCAGAGCACCTCGAGTCTCCCGGGGAATGTGAATGAGGCGTTGAATGCAATCTTACCACAACCAACACTGAGACCAATGAGCTGATATACACTTCGGCAGCAGCTAAGTGCTAAGAACCATGGGAGCCATCAGAAACAATACCCACCATGGAATGGTTTGACATGACTTGAATTTTTGACAAGGGGATGTACAAAATTAAAATATGAAAGTCTAAGCAGCTACGTGGTAACTAATGTCCATAACAGGGTTACTTTAATTCCAAAAAACAAATGTAAAACTTGCACTAGCAGTTAATAATATGATTCAGAATCATATTCTAAATAAAACTATAGATCTTGATTAGATCATTTACTTACCAGATTAGCCCCAAGCAAGCTTTCAAACATTTATTTGTTATTTAACATTTGTTTCGGAATCCTAGAGAACCAAGCGGTGGACGGCCACTGTGGAACTCCATTACTAATGGAAATGGATAAGTATTAAAGCTAAAAACATGGCTGTAAATTTCTACAATCATCATAAAAAGTACAACTAAATATTTAATAACATCCGTTATTGTCCAGAGCTGTCAAATACTGGACCAGCAAAATTTGGTTTATACCAAATGTTATAAAGTAATTCATTAATTCAATATTAATTGGAATACAACTTGGGCTCACAACAGGCAACTATAAAAATATACTGTAGAGAAGCCTCAGAGGGACAAATCTCAAACTTTTAATTTCCCTCGAGTTTAGCTGGCGTCATTTGAACTAAATGTGCACTGAACTTTACAAGGCAATCGCAAAACATCTAGTGACAAATAAGACATTACCATGACATTTGTAGAATTCAAGTTTAGTCAGAAACATTCACTCAAAGGAGAGGCCAGCAGTCTATTCCCATTTTTTTTTGGGAATACACTTGGAGATGAGATGGTCCATATTTATTTCCTGTAGCGCTGCACCACTCCATCCCCGGAGAGGTGACATTTTTCTGTCCTGAGCGCATGCAAGAAACTTCTATTTGACAGACGGTTCCAAGTCCAGAGGCAGAGACAGTTGCGGTACAACTGCGATAACACATTATGCATTAAAAAACAGCAAATAATAGAACCAACTTGTATACCAAGATTTATGGCCAACTCTAACGCATGGATTGCTCTCGTCATTGACAGAAAGTAGTAAAAAGCCTACTTGGAACCACTTCATTATGGAATGCCGAGTCTCAAGCTTCTAAATGCAAAAAAGGTTGAGTTTAAAGTCACAGTCCTGGTTTATGGTGGATATCTCCATCTTATGGTTGACAGCTTTCTGTGACAACCAGAATGCACCAATAATCTGGTTCAGTGTTTGAGGATTCAGCTGGGTTAGATAGCATAAGGTTGTATAGGCTTCAGCCCTCCTTACAAATATATGACATCAAACTTGAATGCGACCTAATCATGAGTTTCAGACTCTTGTTTACACACACGATTTTAAGTACTGTTGATTCTGTTACTCTATGGCAGTTCTACACTTTTACCCAACCAATCAATCTTCTATTTGTTGAGTTGAGCCATTGCACTAAAAAGATTGTAATATGAACTTTTTCATATTGCTCTATCCATAGTGCCCCCCAAATCCAAAGCTCGAAGGACTTGTACATGTTGTGAAGGTCATTGGAGTCTTATTAAATTTTTCCTCAAACGCGATCAAAACCACACATACCCCCAGTGCATTATGGACAGTGGTGTGACTTGGACTCGCCTCTCTTTATTCCCCGGAGCAAACAGCTAGAGTCTGGACTGAGGTGATAAGTGGCCTGGATCAGCAGACGCTCAGCAGACATATACACTTTTAGTGTACCCCAGAAACCTGTGCATTCAGGCCAGGAGGCACTACTGCAGGCATTCACCTTCATCCAAATAATGACATACATTCACTCGCTCATACATAATGCATCACGGTCATGTTTAATGCATACAGAAAAGAGCAGTAAAACATCTATGCTTTAAAATAATAATTATAAACTGTGACATATTATGCACATGCACACTAGGGTTGTGTTCAAAATATCGATATAGCGATATATCGTCACAGACTCTGTATTGATACGCATGTCAATATTGAGTCAAAGTATCGATATGTTTTTAAATTAAAAAAATGGAATAGTACTTTTGATCTGCTGTTTGTGCTGCTCCTCTCGGCCGAGGTGAGAAGGAGCTGTGGACCTGATCAGAAGCTGATCTGTGCAGAAGATGCTGCTGCAGCATGTTCAGACCAGGCCAATTGTTTGGCAAGAAACATGCAATACTTTACTAGAACATGTTCCTTATATTTCTATTTGGATCAGTTGGTTGGCACCTAAGGCCCAAAGTCACTGGGATAGGCTCCAGTCACCCGCGACCCCGAAAGGGAACAAGCGGTAAAAAATGAATGAATGAATGAATGGATGGATGTATGGAGTTATTAGAGCATAATGGATTTATAAATAAGTGCTTTGTGGATAAACGTGAAATTTCAAACATTTTCTTATCCAGAGTTAGAACATTACCCATTTTACCCATGTATCGTATCGCGAGGGTCTTAGCAATACCCAGCCCTAACGCACGCACACATGCTCAGTAAATGTCTCAGACAATGGGAAACAGAGGATGATGAGGTGCTGGAGGGACCATCATGGGAGGACAAGCCCCTACATGGGATGTACCACCAGAACATAACTGAAGTGGCTGATATCACGGAATCCTACCAATGGCTAGAAAGATCCGGTCTGAAGGACAGCACAGAGGCCCTGATCATGGCAGCACAGGAGCACAAGACGCTGGCAGGGACAGCATACATGGAGAACCATGACCAGGTGACTGGCATAGTGTACAGAAACATCTGTGCAGAGTACGGGCTGGAGTCCCCAAGGACAAGGTGGGAAACATCTCCAAAGGTGGTGGAGAACGACTGAGCCAAGGTCCTCTGGGACTTCCAGATACAGACAGACCGAATGGTAATGGCGAACCAACCGGACATAGTGGTGGTCGACAAGGGTCAGAGGAAAGCCGTGGTGGTGGACATTGCAGTGCCATGGGATGGTAACATCCGGAAAAAGGAACAAGAGAAACTAGAGAAATACCAAGGCCTCGGGGAGGAGCTGGAGAAGGCCTGGAGCGTGAAGGTATCAGTGGTGCCCGTAGTGATCGGAGCACTTGGGGCAGTGACCCCCAAACTGGAGGAGAGGCTTGAGCAGATCCCAGAAAAAACATCAGACATCTCGGTCCAGAAAAGTGCAGTGCTAGGAATAGCAAAGATACTGCGCCGAACCCTCAAGCTCCCAGGCCTCTGGTAGAGGACCCGAGCTTGAAGGGGGAGAAAGAGTTTATTTTTTATTTATATACATTATATTTTGTATGATATGATTGACTTTTTGTTATAATAGTTATGGAATTGTAAAGTTTTAATTTCTGGTATGTATTTGTGCCTCGCTTCCCTTTTTTTTAACACTGTACTGCACTGCAAAAAAATATTATTTTCCTTTTTACTTCACAATTGTCAACCGTTTTGTATTGTTCTTTCACAATTTTTTTTACTAAAATGTTATTGAGTTTGTGGTCATGATGTGACCAGGAATACGATCATTTTTTGCAAGCCACTGACTAGAGCTCCATCCTGGTATAGTGGGCACCTTTACATTACATCATTCAATCCATGCTTAAAAGCAAAGACTATACATACTGAGAAGCTTTTATGTAAAGTGGTACCATCTCTGCGGAGAAAGAGTTCAATAGAAGTGAAGTTTTGTAGATGAATACAGGTCGATAAGATGCATGTTTTGCTTGGAGCCGTCTCAGGGCAACTGCGCACATCACAGCTGCACTGTGAAGGGAAAACATGGTGTAGGACTGACTATGTTTTTTGTGTGTGTTTGTGGTCCATTCAGTCGCTCCAGGGGCCTGCACTTAATTTGACTTAATATTGAAGAAGCATTACCATTCTCTGACAAAATTGTTTGGGCCTGAAACTCAACTTGTCTGAATGTTGGTTATTAAAGTGAGTGTTTATAACATTGTTTTATTCACTTGAGTTAAGGTTGTGTTACAGTGAAGAAAGTAAGTATTTGCCATACTTATTACAAATACTTATTTGCAGCAATAACATACAAATAAATTATAAAAAAATCATACAATGTGATTTCCAGATTTTTTTCCTCAAAATTCTGTGTCAATGAAAATGCACCTACGATGAAAATGTCAGACCCCTCCATGATTTCTACATTGGAGATCATGTCATCATGGAGGGGTCATGGAGTAATCAAGAAGTATTTGAACACTCTGAATACTTCTTTTCCACACTGAATCTATAAGTATATGTCACATGTAGAAATCACAGAATGTTAAAGAAAAAGGAAACATTTGTGTAGTTAGAAAAGTATTTTTAGATTTATTTTTATATTATATATATATTTCACCTTGGACAGGGGCCGGCTCGTTGCAGGGTTAACACGTTGGGGACCCTTTTAAAATGTGTTTTAACTGCCAACCACAATTTCCCTGTTATTTACTATGACACATTTGTTATGACACTAACTCTGCACAAAAATACATTTGTGTGTTAACTGTTGCATTTTAAATTGTACTATTAAAATACATGTTCAAGTAATGTTCCATTTGCATGCATCTTTCATAAATTAATAATCCAAGTGAACTTTGATGATTTAATAATTCAATAGATGTGTTTTATTCAGAAGAAAATCAGCCATCGGCTGACAAAAAATAAGCATTGGCCATAGAAAAACCCATATCTGTCAATCTCTAATGAAACTATAGTATAGGTTAACCAGCTAAACAACAAAAATTAGCAATAAAACCAATTTAAGGGTTGTTTGAATTTTGCACCTTTCGATTCTGGCCTACCTCCTTCCATTGGTCCTTGACAGGAATCATAGTTTAGAACAAGTTCTTGTGAGAAAAAAGGTTGGGGACCACTGACCTACATCAATAGAAAACATTTCGATTTGTAGTTGTATAGATATTGTTCTACAAGAAACAGTAGATAACTTACATGGTTTTCCATTTAGTGTTGACATAGTTATACGCTCGAGGAAAGAAAATAGCTTTCCCTCACAACTCATGCTACCTTTAAATTGCACTCAGTAAAGGTCACAGAGGTTGAAAGGGCCCTTCACTACATTTTCAATTTGATGTTCATATTTTCCATTTGAAAATCGCCAGTTAAATTCATGCAATATTTGTTTCACAAAGTCTTGAGACTCCATCTGGCACAGCATTGTAGTTTGGGCTAAAGTCAAAAGGATGAAACGTACAGACTGACTATTCAGTTTTTTAAAAACATGCACATAGAGGCACTTTATGTATTTGAAGATGGGGAAGGCTTAGAAAACTTAGAATTTGTGTTATTTATGCCCATGAAGGTTGTTTTATAATGAGTATCTCGTCCATATGGGATAGTAACACGACTCAACTGCATTAGTTTTGAAGTTCATCAGTTATGATTCTGGCCATTCACAGAATGCACCAGACCACGCCCTCAAGTTGCGTCACTCCACCTCATATTTTGACATAATCAAATCTCTCGTTTAGAATTCCACCCCCTGCGCTTTCAGACAACACATTTCTCTAAATCAGACTTTATAATTTTACTTCATGGTTGGATATGTGCAGATGAGACGTAGAGGTAATTTCATAACCGTTACCTGGCAAAAATATTTTAAACATGGGCCAAAATCCATGTTGATTACACAATAGTTGATTATTGTCAATCATTTGACAATATCTGAACACAACAGACGCACTTTTCTGTCAGAAAAGTGTGTCTGTGGTGTGTAAATTGTCCCTGCCCCTTTTTGAAGAAATTATGTTTATTGATGAGGTAGAGGAATTCTGCTCGCTCCACTTTTTTCATAAACTGCAACCTGACTAACGATAAATATTAACCACAGGCACAATACCAGACAATAATTATAAAAACATGAGTACATGTCATAAGGACTTTACACCTGCCTTTCAGAGTTCCAAAACATGTGGATGATGGAGAAACGTCTTCCATCCTTAAGATCTTTGAAACATTTGTTACAACTCAATGTGTTGCATTAGATATTGGTCATGCTAATTACTAGAAATAATAGACTGTACGAAAAGCAAATGCACACAAAAACAGCCGTAAAGCTGTTAATTGCGACTGAACTGCTTGTGGAGTGATGTGAGCTTGAAATCTGCCGTGTTCTGAGACTGCATTGTTTCTCACCAGTTTCTTCCTCTTGTCCTGCTCCGTCGGCGGCTCCTCATCATCGCTCAGCTTGGGCTCCTCCAAGTGGCTCATCAGCATGCAGCTGCAAGCACATCATCATTCAGCTACATATTAAGCGCGCGTTAAAGTGCACAGTTGGAGGACAATTTCAGAAAAAGGCGGAGAACACACACAGACATAAAGGCTGAACTCTCTGGCACCGCACTATTCATTTCAGCTCATTTACGCACACGCAACAGAACAAACTTGAGAAACCTTTGAGTGTATATGGGTACTTTTTCTTAATAAGCGCATGTTCAATGGAAAGGTAGAATATATTATTTTTAGAGGTGATAAAATGACTAATAGGCAGAATGTGACGTGTACCAGAGCATTCATATATTGGGTGTGGTCCCAGAAGTGTCATTGAGAGGCATAGGACACCACCAGTTGTTTGAATGAAAGAAATAATCCACACCTGAGCTTTCTAGTCCTTAAATAAATAAATTCCATTAAGGGAACCGCAATCTTTTGTATTGAAGCGACAGGCATGGCTGTTGTTGCTAAAACATAGAGAAACTGTACCATTTGTAATGTGGATTAAATATGCTTTTAATTATATTTTAAGTTTCTACATCTTATGCATCTGCAAAGTATTAACAGTGCTTCACTTTTTCTACATTTTCTTAAGTTACAGCCTTAATCCAAATTCATTATTGTCTCAAAATTCTACAACTTGAAAGGTTAGAACTCTTTGCAAATTAAAAAATAACACATGCTCAAAATTGAGCTCAGGTACATCGTTTTTTCGACTGATCGTCCTTGAGATGCTTCTACAGCTTGATTGGACTCCACCTGAATTCAGTTGATTGGACATGATTTGGAAAAGCAAACATGTTCTAACAAGACAACGACCCTAAGCACACCGACAGGATAACAAAGGAGTAGCTACAGGACAACTCTATAAATGTCCTTGAGTGGTCCAGCCAGAGCCCAGACTTTAACCCAATTGAACATCTCTGGAGAGATTTGAAAATGGCTGTGAACTGACGCTCACCATTCAACCTGATGGCGCCTGAGAGGTTTGGCAAAGAACAGGAGAAACAGCCCCAAAATAAGTGTACACTTTTGGTGCTTCAACAAAGTTTTGAGCAAAGGCTGTAAATACTTCTGTACACGTGCTTTCCCCCCCAGAGTTCAAACAACCTTGTTTCACGTTGTCATTATTTGTAGAATAAGCAGGTGGTAATACCAGGCCATGTTACAGGTCAAACAAAGTTGCTATATTCCAATTTGGTGTGATTCCTCATTCTAACTACTGTATTTTCCACACTATAAGGCGCACTTAAACGCCTTTAATGTCCTCAAAAAACGATTCTTTATAATCCGGTGTGATAAATACATGGATTATTTCTGGTTGTGCTTACTGACCTGAAAGCGATTTTGTGTGGTACATGGTGTATAAAGAAGACTCAGGACTCAGACGCACGTCTAGAAACACGTTTACAGTACTAGTACGGAAGTCCTAACAACATGTATGCAAAGCATTCTGGGAACAGTAGGCCACCGCTACACACGGTGCTTGTGTCGTTCTGTCAAAATGTAAACCACATTATCCGTCAGGCCCAACACGGACACCTAAATAAAAGACCCCAAGAATCTTGGGCCAAGATGGCTCCTGCCAAGAGACCATGGATCTATTGTATTATCACAAGAGACAACGCAGATTTTAAACTCTGGGTTAAAGTATCAGTCAACTGTGGTCAGAGCTTTCAGAAAGGCCGGAATCATCAATGAACTGCGTGACTCGAGATGGATCCGGGGATGCGGTATTGAGGGATTTGTAGACGAGGGATGAACTGAAAAAGTGAGTGTATTGTGTTTTACGTTTTTATAAGTGAGCTCATCTGAGAATGGTTGTGAATACGCTAACGTTTCTTTTAGTGATATCAGACTAGCTTAGTGAGCTGTTGTGAATATGCTAACATGTTTTTTAGCGGTAGCAGTGTCTGTTTGATGTTGAACAATGTTGATCTGAATGAGTTGAACGTATTTAATAAAGCTCAACTGACTGACTTATCAGTCTGTTTTGTTTAGTTTAATGCGCTTTAGCCCGGTGCCCTTTATATATGAACAAGTATCTATAGTGGACCATTTATTGATGGTGCGCGTTATAATCCGGGGCGCAAAATACGGTACAGTCCGGTCCCTTTTTGGGAATTTCATTAATAATAAAGGACTTGCCCTGTCCAAATACATCAAGTCAAGCAGAGGAGTGTCAAATCTGATAAGCAAAAAATCTAACGAAAAGCCTTATTTTGTCTCAGAAATGCGACGTGATGGCATTATCCACTGCTGTCTCGTTCAATAATAGGACAGCTAACGCACTCATAAATATTTAAGTTGGATATGACGCACAGCAGGGGGGACAGAACAATTCAAGCAGCAGCAGCAGAAAAAAGCCTCCGCACACGGCGTGTCAGATCAGGTCTCAAAGACACGTCGGGAAAGTCTTTAAAGCAAAGGGACGGGCATCTGTGGACGGTGGCAGATCTTCAGCTTAGCCAGAGGGGACAGAGATGGAGGGGACAAGCGGGCCCCTGCTGTGAGCTGTGGTAAGAGCAAGTGTTTTGATACTATTATAATGGCAAGGTTGTCGTCCGTCAGGGACAATTGTTGTAATATTACATAATTTGCAAGTTTGAATTAAAGCAAGTACTTCATAAATATTTTATGATAAGTTGTTACACAATTTGAACCTTTTACCCTTGGTATGTGGAGGATTGAATCTCAAAAAACACATGCATTCTTTCATAAATGTTTAAATAGACCCTTGAGGTCTCTTTCTGAACACAAAAATACTCAGCAGAAGTCTATATTGAGTGCCTAAATAACTGTTTATTTGTCATTCTGAAATGCTTCAACCTCTGCCATTGCCATTTGATGTTAAAAACAATGAAATATAAAGCAGCGCTGTTCCCACAGCTGTGTAAGTAACTTCATCCTAGATATATTGTATGTTCTATAGACGTAAAGAAAAGTACATGCAAAAATGTAATTATTCAAAGTGGATTACATAATCACTTATTTACTTGAAGGATGCAGTATGCAAATTTTACTTTTTTGAATTTTTAGCCATGCTTTAACATTGTTTCCTCATCAAAAACATACCTGGAAGGCCATTTAGCTTAATTCGTGCCAATTTGAGGAATCCTGGTTGGAAAATAGTCTCCCTTCCGAGAGTCAAAAACACACTTTTTAAGTCCATAAATGATTGACAGACTCTGAAGTTCTCCCATCTTATCAACTGCATGCATCCTTGCATTACAAGGAGAACTTTCCTGTTGGTTTTTTATGAGCCTGTTCCCTCTGCAGCCAGTTGATGGTGCCAAAACTCAGTTTGTCTCATGGGAAACAGCAGAAATCCAAATATAATTTAGTTTTTAATGTAATCTTTCCCCCCCCAAAAACATTAGATGGCACATTAAGGGTGCTCAAGAGCATGTTTAAAGACTAATCACAAGACGCATAATACATGGTAGTTCTCCTTTAAAGTATATTACTGGCGACAAAGTAATTTAAAGGTGTCTGTAAAGGATTAATGTCCTGTTAAATATTACCCATATCTGTCATAAAACGTACTAACTGGAAACGTGTCATGTTGAATTATACAAGAAGGACATTTTATAATGTAAAGTTACGCTCATAATTTTAGTTTTGATTATCAAGATGATTATTCAGACAGACAGTAGAATGACCTCCTCACTTTGCGTTGCCAGATCCTACGACTGAAACGTTTTGCACTCTCAGCTGTTCTCAGCTAATGGCATTTCAGGTAAACATGTCACACAGGCAGCTCTTACAATCAACACTAGCTTTCGACATCTCCTGTGACTTTGTCCAGAGAAAAAGATGAATTCTTACTCTTTATAGGTCCCGGTCTCTGTATCCTCAGTCATGACGTCGTGCAGCGCCTCCACGGTGATGTTGATGATGCCACAGAACTTTTCCTGTATCACTCTGCACGCACACACACACACACAAAGTCAGTGAGCAGTGCAGTTGCTGGACCATATAAGCACACGGGCATCAGAAACGTCTGCCTTTCTGTTGGATCAACTTGGAGCCAGTCAGGTTGATAAAGTGGCTGTCAAATGAAACACATGGCCGTCCAGAGGAAAAGGCTATAAGTGCCATTCATCACTAGAACCGACACAAGTCCAGCATGTTCCAGTCAGCGATTTCTCACCAGCTCTATTTCTTCCTCAGCTCACATTTTTATTACTACCAGGAATTACATAAAGCTGTGTTGTTGTTGTTGTTGTTTTTTACACACTTGAGAGCAACCAGGTTATACATTAATAATAATAATATAATGAATAGCTTGTAGTCACAGGAATCACCATAAAAACACAACATTATTGCATTATTATTATTGCAAGGGACATAATGTTTATTAATACTGTGGATCATACTAAACCTCTGTGAACTAAGGTAAATCATTTCAAATGGCCCAGAATTGAATATTTACTTTTTAGAGATTTTTTTTAAATACATAGGAAGTTACAGATACTTCAAAATAATATTGCTGGAATACAAAGTAGTGAGGCACGTGAGGATTTACATTGGTCTTAGTTTCTAGTCTGTAATGACCAAAGCTGCTTTATACTTAAAGCTAGTGAAAGCCTAAATTATGAAAAATAAGCATGAAGTATAAACATAAAAAATAATAACACAAAATGAATGTGGCCAAAGTTGTGAATTGAACCAATCATTGTAAATTACATCAATCTAGTCTTTTGTCTCGTGCCAAAAAAATAAACTGTTAGATGCTCATGGCAGTTTTTGTGCCTCTTGATAAAAGTAATTTCAAAGATACAACCTGATACAAGTCCTTTTATAGGGATAAACTAATATCTTTTTTCTTTTATTCATTGTGTTGAAAAACACTGTGAGACCTTGAGTTGGTGACAGTGGACAGGGAAAACTCATTGATAAATCATTAGAGCTGTCCATTGAAAGATCAGGGAAAAGAGTGGGTTTTCCCTTGTCGATAGGAATATAAAGTAGTGAATACAAAGCCAATGTGCTATAAAGCGTGTGAGCGTACGTGTGTGTGTGTGTGTGTGTGTTTGTGTGTGCTTGTGTGTGCGTGCGTGCGTAGCTTACAGCACGGATGCATCAAAGGCTCCCTGTCAGTTCAAGTACTCGCCTAGGCTGACCTCCGGCAATGTTGCATAAAGTTCAGTGAGCATGAAGTTGAGAAAAATGAAAAATAATAAAATAAAATAATAAATCAGCGCTTGACAGACGCACATATGGCAAAATTTCCCTGGAAACCTTTGGGGAAACTCAAGGAGATTTGACCACGGGGACCGGTGGGTAAATTTAGTTTCACAGATTTTATTGCAGCCCCAGGAGGCCCCCTTCTTCGGGGGTCAGTTTTTCAAGTTCAATTCTAATTTTGTTTTTGTCACTTTTGATCATTTTTTCATGTTGTCAGTTTTATAATGACAGATGACTCTTCACAGCTTCTCAGATCAAGTCAAGAATAAACTTTTATAAGTCACTATGTACTGCAGGTTTGAAGCTACCACAGCGACAACAAGAGACGTTTTTGAGGCCGACTACGGGCAAAATGCCACTATTCGTCTTATCAGTTGTGTGCTTGTTTCACCAAGTTCATTCTGGTGTCAATTCATAGTACATAGATATTTTGTATGGCTTGGTAGAAGTAAAGTTGAGGTTATTTAGGTTTATAATCGAATGTATTGCAACGTATGGAGAGGTTTTGTACTTCCAAATACAACAATAAAAAACAGAGCTGTTACCTTCAAAATCACAAGATCTGATGTGGCCACCATATTGAACGCTTCGGTTAAATAAATTCTGTGGCTGGATAAGTTTGCAATAATGCTCAAGAGGAGACCAACCCTTTAAAGGAAAGCACCAGACCCACTTTGCAATTTAAATTTGTACTTATCTTTCCGCCCCAAATCAATTTCCACGAACACAGTTAGCAAATAACATTATGTATAAAACTGTTTATTGCAGCAGTTCATATTTCATTCTTCTCATATTAATCCTTCTGTGTGTGAGGCAATTCAAAGGCACTGGAATGCTGGACATAAACATTGACGCTTGTCCAAAATCATGAAATGTAAAAAGTCCTACGGCTAGTCCGGCGATGTGACGCAAACATTTGATGCGGATAAAAGTAGTCAACTGCTTGCCAAAGTTGTCCATAGGAACCCTGATGACACAGTACATTATATATCAATAAATAGAATAGTTCTGACTTTTGAACCTACTTTTGCCATTTTCTTAAACTTCTACCTTTGGCTGGCCCACATTTCACCTGTAATAAGCTAGAAGATCAGTAAACACCTTTGACCCCAATTTCCTCTTGATCGTCTCAGAATTGGCAGCCATGGCAACAACTGCATGCATGCATCACATTAAAGATGGATTTTTATCTGCTGGGCTTGATTCTTACTGTGAGCGAGCTCCTCTCTTCCAAGATCTGACCCATAAGGTGGTGGCATCATCTGCTTGCCTCCATGGAGAATGATATTTTTAATGCCATACAATGGAACATTCCAGGCAAAACTATTACATCTTCATGTGGCAGCTCCTCCACCAGAAAAGTTAAATCCCCAGTAAAAGACTTGTTAAAGCAGTGGATCTCTTGATGCCAGTCTAATCAACAGACGTTCCAGGATCCTCTGCCTGCTAAAGGAGACGCACTTGGAATCAAAACAAGATCACAGCTTCTAACTCAAGAGGTGAAAAAAACTGTTGTTCCTGGGGCTGAGCGCGTATTGGCTTTCCTTCAGAGCTGATAGAGTTGCAAAGTAAGGTGTCAGCGATGAGCCAAAATAAGCTGATGAGAGATTGTGATGACTCAGGCAGGGTTGTGTGATAATACCCCCGCAGTGCTGCATGCTAAACATGAAGAGAAATATGTGCATCATCAAACTTTTTAGGAAAAGTTTACTCACAATCAACCCAAAGTCATTAACAAAAGCACTGTGACAATAACACCTGCCGATACATACTACTACTAATACCACTAATGCTACTAGTTTGGCTGACCAGCCATTCCCAACACGTTTTGGCAAACTACTTATCAAAACTGTGTATGGGTCTGGGGCTCGACAGCTGCGTTTCAATTTCTAGGCCGGAGTTTAGAGAGCAGAGACAGTACCAATCACATAAATCCAGAAGTGACGCAAAAAACGCGGCACGCTTAGCCGGATATTACGTAGCCCTTGTCAACAAGGCGTGTTCCGCGTTATCAGTCCCCGAGCGCAGAAAATGTCTCTTGAATCGTGATGACACCCTTCGTATAACCGCATCTAACGCACGTTCATCACGGCAAGTAGAGCGGACTTTCTTGATTGATCAAACCGAAGCGAGAGCAGAAGTAAACACTCGGTCACGAGCCGGGTCCGCCATCTTGAATGTTTTGGAACGGGGGGGAAGAGCTACTACCGTATCTCAGTGTGACGCATTAAAACCTCTGACTGGAATTGGATAGGTAAATGGATGACCGACGACTTCATTGGCTCTGACTTGGGTTCAAGACCCTTACGCATTCGAACAGAATGTGGGCGGGGCTGGCGGGTCAGGGAAGCTACTAGTACTAGCTGCTCCTGCTGCTGTGCTGGCTCTGGGCGTCCGTCGAAAAGTCACTACAGCACTCCGCCGGCACCACCAGAGCTGCACTAGTATCTATGTACTGTCAAACGTTATGCTTAAAATATACTATCATTCATCAGTAGTGTTCTATTTAATTCCTCCTGACCGCCAGAGGACGGTGCTTAGCACCTGGATATCTACATGTGCGCAGCACATAGGTCGAGATTAATACCAACAAAGTCATGTGGTGGACGTGACATGGGTGACGTCAGAACCAGCCCATATATATACCTGACGCACCCAGCGCTCTTTTCTTTCTACATTTCTCGCATCAGCGATAGGTCGAAGTTCCTTCTTGGAATATTGCTTTGGATTTTCAACCCGTTCTCGCTTGAAGCCTCATATATTGGAGCTGCGCGTCGCGTCCTCCGGAGGCTGCGAGACGGTATCAAATTTTTTGACTGTTATCATCACCTGCAGTGAGTATTTTTTGTCGTTTTCTGGCTAAATATTGATACGCTGTGTGTTGACACCGACTATTACTACCTGGTTAGCCCTCATATGCTTGGCGGCCAGCTTTTCTCAGCTAATTATCCGACAGTCTGCGGACTTTGATACATTAGCGCATCTATTCAGAGCCTGCTAGGCTAGTACACCAGAGTGTTTTTCGCTCCTGCGGCACCGCCATTTCGTGAGTGTTTTTTTTTTTTTTAACGCCGCGTATGAGCTCGTGATAACCTGTGAGTGACTCCGCTCCTGTGGCTTGACCATTTATTAGCTTGTCTTGTTGCTAGCTATACTTCGGTTGTATTGTATTTTTTACACCTGCGTGACCCGGTGCCTCGTGAGTGTTTTTTTGCTTCAACGGCACTGTGGTTACTGACTATTCTCAATCTCAACCGGTGTTCCGTGAGTGCTCTCCGCTCCTGTGACACCGCAAGTCTGGGACTCGTGAGTGTTTCTCCCGCTCACTAGCCCGTTGCTTCTGCCTCAGTTTGTGGCGACGGTAGCCTGTGCGTGTTCACCCGCGCCTTCTAATTAAGCGCGGTACATGAGCCAGTGACTTGTGAGTGTTATTCACTCCGGAAAGCTCACAAGATGATGTCATTCCTGTTGCATGGTTGCAACAGTTGCTTTGGCTCCTTTAAGCCCAGAAGATGGCCATACCCTATGTCCACATTGTGTGAGGATTGGACATCTGAAACAGGCTCTCACAGAAGATGCCTGTTTCAATTGTATCTCCATTCCACTGGCAGACAGGACCGCTAGATTGGCAGCGGTTGAGAGTACTATGCCCAAACTGACTCTTGCCTCTAGTCCTGTTAAGGACCATAAACGCCGCAAGCGTCCCTGCATGGAGGCCCCTGAGGCCAAGAGAAGTCATCCTGATCAGGCGTTGTCTGCCAAAGTGGACACTTTGGCTTCTGAATTTGCTCAGATTAAGTCTTTGTTTCTCAGTCTAAAACCTAGTGGTCCCTCCACTGTGCCTAGCCCCATTCTGGATGATGAGGATAACCAGACAGACTCCAGTGCTGATCATCCTCAGGAGGACGCTATATCCATTGCTGCTTCAGACACTTTGTTCAGAGCAGATGGTGCAGATTTTCTGGGGGCTCGGGTAGAAGGCTGTCACTCTCCTAACCCCTCTGTTGTGAGCTCCCGCTCCTCAGACCTGGAGCCCTTGGAGACAGAGCCTGAGTTTTCCTCTGTTCACGAGGCTATTCAGTTGGCCTTGTCGAGACTTGGAGTAGAGACACCTGTGACGGCTGTATTCAGCGTTCCGGCCTCTTTGCCATACATTGAGGAGCTCCAACGATGTTGGGCAGATCCCAAGTCATTTACTCATTTCCCAAGGGAATGCAGGAGTTTGAGTGCTATGCAAGATGCAGCTAAGTACGGATTGGATCGCATGCCCTCCGTTGATGGCACTATTGCGGGCCTGGTTGTAGCGCCTGTGGATGCTGCTCGACCGGAAGCCCGTTGCACACGTCCTTAGTGCAGAGTTACGGATGACCTCATTACTAAAAGTTATGATGCGGCGGCTCGGCTTGGTCGCCTGGGTAACTGCCTTTCTCATCTAGCCATTGCCCTTTCTCAGTCTCTGAAAGAGGCTGGAGTTGACAATGCTACGCAGAGCCTGAGTGATGCTTCACTTCAGGCGTTTGCTTACATGTCGAGAGAGCTTGGAAGGCTGATGTCCACTCTGACCATTGCTGGTCGCCAGGTGTGGCTAGCCCAGTCCCCCCTGTCAGAGTCTTGCAGGGATACACTTCGCACTTTACCTGTTGTGCCAGGTCATGTGTTTGGACCCGCTGCCCAGCAGACCTTGGAGCGGGCTGTTGAGGCAAATAAATCTCGCAGACACTTTGCTGAACTGCATCGTGGCCCCAGACCCCAGCCCAGAGGTGCTAGCTCTTTTCACCCAGCGGCAAGAGTCTCAACCTTACCAGGATCTGGACGTGTTTTTGATGGCCACGGTCAGGCCAGTCGACCCTCTCTCCAGCCCATGTTTCGGCCACCAAGGGGCAGGGCCCCAAGAAATGACCGCCAGGTTCGCCGGGACCGCCCCCCCCAGGCCTCAAGGCGGCCACAACAGTAGAGTTTGACACTCTACATCTGGTCCCGAGCAGTTTTTCCGAAAGCCGTCGCGGTTGTTGGGAGGCCTTAGTTACAGACCCGTGGGTGATTTAAACCCTGTTCGAGGGCTACAAAATTCAGTTCACAAGGAATCCCCCAAATTTTGAGGGGGTAAAAAGAACCGTTGTTTCCGACCCAGTGAGGTCCATGGCCCTCCGACAGGAGATTCAAGAACTTTTGCGGAAAGGTGCCATAGAAGTTGTTCAGAGTTCAGAACAGTTAAAGGGGTTCTATTCAATCTATTTTCTAGTTCCAAAAAAGGATGGAGGTTTTCGTCCGATTCTCGATCTCAGGCGCCTAAATCATTATGTCAAGGTGCTACGTTTTCACATGCTCCGTACCGCGGATGTCCTGCAGTCGGTCAGGGAAGGGGATTGGTTCACAAGTGTCGACTTAACGCTTATTTCCATGTACCTGTGGCACCACACCACAGACCGTTTCTTCGCTTTGCTTTCGAAGATCAGGCGTACCAGTTCAGAGTGCTCCCCTTCGGGCTCTCTCTGGCGCCCCGTACCTTCACCAGGTGTGTGGCGGCAGTTTTTGCGCCCCTTCAAGCCCGCGGAATGAGAATTCTGCCGTACTTGGACGACTGGCTTGTGTGTGCTCGGAGTCGGGAACAAGCACTCGGAGACACTTCCATTCTACTGGACCATGTGTCACAATTGGGGCTTTCAGTGAAAGCCCCGTTCTTGGGATCTTCCATTAGTCCTAGAAGGATTGTGTTCCCCACCGTTTGAGCCATTGGATGGGGCTCAGTTGAGATGGGTGTCAGTGAAGGCAGCGTTTCTGCTTGCAATCTCCTCTGCAAAGCGTATTGGGGAGCTCCATGCTTTGTCAATCGCTGACAATTGCATTCGCTGGAATTCGGATATGTCTGGTGTTACCTTGTGGCCTAACCCATCTGTTTTTACCAAAGAGAGTCTCTGCTTTTCACGTTAATCAGCCACTTTCGCTGGCTGTTTATGCTCCAGAGTCTGAACTTGGGGACTCTGATGTTAGTCCTTTGTGTCCTGTCCGTATGCTGCGGTATTATATTAATGTGACTGCTGGGCTTCGCAAGACGGATGCCCTGTTTGTTTGTTATGGGGGTCGCAAAAAGGCTCTGCTGTCTCCAAACAGAGGCTTTCACATTGGGTTGTGGACGCCATCCTTCAGACGTATCGATCTAGGGCTCTTCAGCCTCCCAAAGTTACTTGCCATTCTACCAGAGGAGTGTCCACCTCCTTGCCGCGCTGAAGGGTGTCCCACTGAATGACTTCTGTGCTGCAGCTACGTGGGCTTCCTCCTGTACCTTCGCCCGCTTCTACAGAGTGAATGTGGCGACTCCTCATCCAGTGGATCCAGTGGTGGTGTCCGCTTCTGCAATCGGCAACTAATCCTGGTAAGAGCAGACTCTTCGTGACCTTGTTGGTATGAGTCATCCAGGTGCTAAGCACCGTCCTCTGGCGGTCAGGAGGAATGAAATAGAACGAGAGTTACGTATGTAACTAAGGTTCCATGAATTCCGGATGACCGCCAGAGTTTCCTGTCACTCAGAGTTTTTGCGAGTGCATTTCGAAAGAAAAGAGCGCTGGGTGCGTCAGGTATATATATGGGCTGGTTCTGACGTCACCCATGTCACGTCCACCACGTGACTTTGTTGGTACTAATCTCGACCTATGTGCTGCGCACATGTAGATATCCAGGTGCTAAGCACTGTCCTCTGGCGGTCATCCGGAATTCATAGAACCTTAGTTACATGCGCAACTCTCGATTTGTGATTCATGTTTCAAATTCTGTCCGAGATTAAAATCCTCTTTTTCAAGGGGCCACTGTAGATTGGACGGGGCTCCACTACATGATTAGCAATTTTAAAAATGGTTTAATTTTATTCTGAGTGAACACAATTTTGAAATTGATTAGAATAACTGTAATTGCAAATAAACGGATAATTGCACAGCTCCAGAGCCCTATCCGACAAAGATGTGTCTCAAATTAAAGTTTAAGCCAGCTGCGCAATTTCAATGTAAAAAACAAACAAAAAACAATGTAAAAACCTAAAAATGACCTCACTTTTATAGTCTACAGCAGACAAAATGCAAAGCTTCCATCTTTGTGGCGCTGATTTGTCATGCCATGCAGAACAAGCCACGGCTGTCAAATTCAATCGCCGATGCCTGACCACATTTAGGGTTGAAACAAAGCATTTCACGCCTGTCCACATTATAATGACCATATCTGAGTACCAAAACGCAGAGCACATAGAATCTTGATGAAGACAACTATCACTATAAAGTATGATTTGTCCATTATGGGAAAAGTTAAGATTCCCTTATGAAAAGTTTCACTCAGATTCAATGTAAAGTATAGTGTATACACTTTTAGAAAGTGAAAGTTTATGTGAAGACTATACATGTTTATTTCCCTTTTTTGTTCACAGTGGAAAGAAGTGCTATCCTATATTTGTCACAAGAGCAAAAAATACTCTCACAAACTAGGCCTAAATCCCCATGTTTGTGTTTGTGGTAAAGGGTAATGATGATAGGGCTGGTGTGCGAGAGTATTCTTGTTGTCACCTCAAAAGCCAAATAATGATTATCATTCTTAAGCTCAAGTAAGGTAAGAGCATAACACTAACGACTTTACACCATGACTCTTTAATAAAGAGTGCTTTATTCATAATCACGCCTAAATTATGTGTTTAAACAGCACGTTGTGTTGTGCACAGTTCAAAGACCTGCCTTTGCAGTTACACTTATAATGCTCTCGTCCAGTGTGGAAAAAGCTATTGAAAAACACTGAGTAAGTGCTCAGTTATGCTCTACGCTCGTTGCACATACGGATAAGCATAGAGGCCTCTGTTCGTCCTCTACGTGGTTTTGTCCATCATTTGGTTAAACTTAGTCTTTGGTTTCGGTCAATTAGCTAACTGGCTTTGAGCGCCGTCTGGTGGTTATTTAACAGAAAATATATTTGACTTTAGGAACAGTTGGAAGTACAAATTAAGCTACGATAACCAGGCTTGGAATGCTTGAGAGCAGTTTAAGTAAGAAAATGGAGCATAAATGAGCCTTTAGTGTAATCGGTAAACCAACTATTGACTGCTAAGGGTTCGGGTTTGATTTTGACAAGTTACCCATTTAATAGCCCAGCTTTTCATTTTGAAAATGTGGATCCATTAAAATGATTATAATGCATCCTTCTAATACTGTTTTTTCCAGATGCTCAGAGTTACCTTGGTGCATTATATATTCCATACACGCCAACCGAGTGCCAGTCTGCCCCATCATCCCATTCTGCCCAGCTGGAAATATTAAACTGATTTTAAATGTGTTCAAATATGCTTTTCAGTTGTTCAGTTTTGAGTTTTCTTTCACTGCTAGATGCAAAAAACAACTTCAGTGAAATTGAAAACTTCTGGCAGTGAGAAGCCAGTCTTTAGTACCAATCTAGTTAAAATCACAGACAGCACTGTTCCACACGCTGAAGCCTAAAAGGATCAACAGTGGCTGGATGAATAATTCAACAATTTTGTCAGGTTTACTTGTCACTTTCCTCCTGGTGGAGCCTCTTTTCAGTCGTGAGCCTTTCCGCTGCTCAGCCTCCCTGCGTCACATCAGCACATAAATGAATGATGGGGGTCTCACCCGTTGTCAGACGGCAGAAGGGAGAGCAAGGCCAGTGAGGACAGCTTCCGTCGCTCAGGCTGAGTGATGCTGTCCATGCGGTCGACCCACATCTCGATCAGGCTGCCCAGTAACTGCTCCATCTGAGACACACAACATGAGAATGAGCTGCAATTATCCCTGACTGTAAAGCGGTCTGACATCCCTGGACACACTGGAAACCATGCTTTATATTATGGATGTGACAAACTGACCTTCACTGTTACGGATACGGGCTGTGGGTATCCTTACACACAGACCAATAACACATTCAGTTATCCGTGTTTTAATTATTACAACTGAGCCAGAACTGTTGAAACGAGGCCAAACAAATGTTGCCCTCGGTCAGACAAAACCAGATATTTATAGAAATGTCAGTTGGCTCTGAACTCAAACACTGAAAATCGAACAATTAACAATTCTTTGGTTCATCAATTTAATCCTTGTTCAGTGTAATTTCGCTTTAACAGGCACTTTGGTGTTAGGGCTTCCAGGGGGGAATAAAAAAGACAAGAGATGATGCTGAGCAGACACTTGAGAAGGGCAAACGTGCAGTGTCACCTTTTGGCTGCACTCTGAGGCCATCTGAGTGAGGAAGGAGGAGAAGAAAGTTGAGTTCTGCAGCAGCACGCGCCCGATTATCCCCAGGTATGTGGCCATCACAACCGGGTATCTCTGCAACACAGGCACAAGGGTTGAGTACCAAAAAAACATCTACATTTCTTATAAATGGACTCTAAGAGCAATAGTATGACAGAAGCAAACTACATTGAATACAAGTGCAGTTTGAGAATAGTGTCACTGTATGTCTGAAGTGCAGAAAGTTTCCTAAATTAAAGGTGGTATGGACGATTTTTTTCAGCAAATTTTTTATCATATTTCCTCGTGGCGTGGATAAATCATTTGTCCTGCCACGTATCAATCATAAAACGCACCTATCGCTCACCTGCAGCCGCCTGCGGTTCGTGCCCACGTTTCCGCGTGTCTAAGCGCATGGATCTATCATAATATAGTTCCCTCAGTGTACGGGGCAAAATGAAGACGGAGAAAGACAGTTTGAGCTGACGCAGAAGTGGACAGAAATCTACGGGAGAAGAGCGATGTGATGCGCTCCGTTGCGCTAATAAACAAAAGCACGTGTGTGTTGTATCAGTCCGCACGGGGGAGTGCGCATGCGCACTTCCGCCTGCGTTCTCACATCGCCGAAAAATCGTCCATACCGCCTTTAATACTCCTTTCCAGTGTTTCATCATTTTAATGGACTAAAAATTTATATATTGTACATTTGTAAGTATTTCATAGGCTGCATCATAGCCAGGAGCTTTTGGTATTGCTTGATTGCCTTTTGGTACACCAATCATGATAATTGCTTATACATGATAAATGGAACAATTTCTTTTGAGGCTCATTATTTATCCTACCTTTAAATTAGCTTTAACAGGAAACTGAAGTGCAGCTCAGGTTTTTCACGATACTATACTTTTTAGAATAGGGTTCGTTGGGATTATTCTACCGTGTGGGTTGGTGTCAGTGGCATAAAGTAGTTTTAATATCATCCTTTAAGGCGATACTTTCTGCGACAATACATCACACTTCAAAATGTGTTACTGTGACAGGCCAAGACACCCCCCAGCAGATGAACAATACATTTAAAGCCTCAATAACTGTAGAGAAGCCTCCCGTGACAAAACCCATTCTGTATAGACCCATTCTAGTCACAAAATGACCTTTAACGAACATGGACAATCAATACAACCCACCAGGGTGCTTAAGAAGTAAATACTTTGTGACAGAAAAGAACAAATCCAAGGATACAAGTACGTAAGACTGCTTGCACGGGTTTGAAGTCCTTACAACAGCTCTAGTGAAAATATGACGGCTTATGCATTCCACGTTTTTTTAAGTTGAGCTTTTTGAGGAAGAAGGAGGAAGAAGGAAAAAAAAAAGAAAAAAGAACACTAAGCTTTACCTCTCCGTCCAAGATTCCTCTGAAGACGGCTGGCAGCAAGGGGTGGAACAAGTGGGGTGCCAGTGCGGGACTAACCTTTAAAGCTACCTCCACCACCTGCGGAGAGAGAGACAGCGGAAAGGCCGCAGTTTAAGATAGGGACGAATGAAAAGAGTCAGTGTGAAGAATCAGAAGGGCACTTGAGGGAAAAGTTGAGGAGGAGCCAGAACCGATAAAGGCAGGGGAGCTCAGTGCGAGACCTGGGTCACATTGTATATGGTATAAAAACATGCAGCGGTGAAAGAGGAGAGAAGTCACTCCCCTCGAGAGATAATAAAACAATGGAGAAAAGAGGGGCTTTAATTGAGGCCCTGGCCTAGACAAAGTGCCAGACAAGGTGAGTCTCCTCTTAACTTAAACTTTATGGAGGTATCTCAATGAATCCCGCAGAGTATTTTAAGTGGAGTTAGAAAGAAAGAATACCTGACCTCAGATTCACCGTGAAAGCTACAGAAATATAACTAGTTGGAATGTATTTGAGATGATTGTCCCCTGCAGGGAGATTTGTCCTGCATTTAACCCATTCTTTGTAATTGACTCGGGAGTATCTGGCTTTGAGGCATGGGATTGATTTATTACTGGCCAGATGGGAGAAACAAAAGAGACGTGAACAAATCGATGGGTTTGGGTCACTGAATACATTTATCACATTATAGTGTAGAAATTGGAGTGGATGCTTGGATGGAAGATTAGTATTTTGCATTTTAAAAACTCCACTGGTTTAACATTTGGCTAATTCTTTGAGGTATGACGACACAATCCTGAACTCTAAAGGCCTAGTGGGCATGAGTGCAAAGAAATTTAAAAAAAAAGTTAAATATAAAACATTGGGTGACTATATGACCAAGGTAGAACATCCCAATCATCTTTCTCTCAGATCTCCAAAGTCTGTTGGTCCTCCCCATGCATTTGTGAGTGCTCCCAAACTACAATAACATAACAAGATCAAGGCATCAGAGCTCCAGCAGGGTCCCATC
Source organism: Eucyclogobius newberryi (assembly GCF_026437365.1). Classification (NCBI taxonomy): domain Eukaryota; kingdom Metazoa; phylum Chordata; class Actinopteri; order Gobiiformes; family Gobiidae; genus Eucyclogobius; species Eucyclogobius newberryi. The sequence continues at coordinate 28,515,914 of NW_027316278.1, read as the reverse complement.
GCTGTGGGCTGCACAGCGGGTGCACAGCAGTCACTCACTGCAGGATCCTTCAACAACAATGCATGAGATCAGGAGCACTTTCCTATAATTGCCAGGATTGGTTTGACGGTTAACAACATATTTTGAGTACTTGGGGTGTGTACACTCTTGGTTTGAGCTGTAGTCTCGGTTTGGTCACGTTCTGCTTTTTTGACCCGTAGGACAGTTTCAGCATGAAATGGGGATGATAGAGGGGAGGACATGCGGCAACGTGGAATACAAACCACCACCGGGCAGCACGCGGTTTGGTCATGTTCTAGGCCCGTTTCAGTCCTGGTCTAGTCAAGGTCAAGTTTCAGCTTTAGTCACAGTTTGGATGGAGGTTTGATGGTTGTTGTTTTCCACTACTGTACTGTATTGCCATAATATCTCAAACATATGCGTGATTGTAGATGATAAAAAAGCCAAAAGGTTGTAGTGAGTTTGTGGACCCAATTCCCAGTACCATATGTTTTTTTTTTTTATTTTCAAATGACATTGCATAGTGAAAACATTGCACACTATCACAGTTGCTTTGACAGGGCGACTCGTGTGTGAGGAAACCATGATCGCTCACTGTTGTAAACCTCCATAAACTCTCCCAGGACTGCAGGCTACATCACCTGTCTCACTATCCGGTCACTTTTTGTGTATCACCCCCAGGCTTATCACAGAAGAAATTTACAACGTTCTTTTTTAATCTTAACTATGCATAATTTGCAGTCGTTTCCCTTGGTGCGCCATCTGTCCCATTCATGATCCAGCCAAAGCTCCTCTCTCTCGTCATTATAATAAACATTAAGGAAGGAAAGGAATTAAGTTATAAGCCATTTTCTCACAGTTTAAGAGTGAAACATAAGATCTAATTTAGCGACATTGCACTTGTTTTTGCCAATAGCAGTTACATGCACACATAGGCTTAATATAGTGGACATAAAGTCTTTCCAAAGTTTCAAAAAGTAGCTATACCTGGTATTATTGGTTCTATTGAAACAATATACAACTGTATGGATCCTTGCACTCTTGTCTACATAGCTGACATGTGCTTGTAGTTTCCATAAAAGATCACACAATCACAGTCACGAGTGCTGCCAAATTCATTGCACTGACCTCATTTTGGGTCTTGCTTAGGCTGTGTTCAGGTTTCATTTCCCCCACAACCCAGTTCTGCCACACAGTCGCCACTTTGGATTAGTGGTAGCAGATGCTTCTTTTTTACAATATATTTTTTCACTATTAGGGTAAATTAAGGTCTTAGAATTAGGATTAGGTTTAGGAATTTGCTTACATTTAGGGCTTAAGGACAGGTTAGCTAACCGGGTCTCGGCAGAACTGCGCTGTGAAGAAAAATGACCCTTGCCATGGCTTAGTCCTGGTTTGAGCTTTGTTCAATTGCCTGATGTAGACTTGGTTTGGTCCTGGGGACTTTCTAACCAGGATTCATCAAACTAGTGTGAATGAAGCTAAATGCTACTCCAGGTATGATTTGATGAAGGAACAATGGGCCTCATTCATGAAGCATTTTTGGACACAGTTGTTCTTAAGGGCTTCTCGTGAAGGTTTTTGGCCTTCACAAAATGTGTTGTAATTGAAAATGTTGTTCTGGAAGAAGTCAGGAGCACTCTTGCGTGCAGAAATTCATCCGTTTTAAAATATTATATTAAAATATCATCACTCTTATGTTGCAACCAGAATATCTGATTCCCACATTATTGTTAGTTGTATAGATTTACTCATTACTTTATATAAAAATAATATTGGATTATTATATTGCACAACCAGAGGCACTGGTCTCCCCGGTTACACCCCTCACGACCAGAGCGCACTCGTCTCTGCAATCTGCCGTGCAATCCAAGATGGTGGCAAAATGACAAAAGCCCTGGCTTACAGACTTAAATATGCTTCCACTGAGTTTGCTTATGTGTGTTTGGACATTTTAATCGCTGCAAGTCTGTAGACTTTCATTTTCTTCTTTTTCCTCCTCAGTCAAGCTCAGTGGCACATGGCCAGTGGAGCCCATACTTGGAAGTTTGGAGGGTATTTTTTTTAAGCAAATACATTTCCATTTTTATATAAATAAACATGTCTTTAATTTGGCGCAACTCTCATTTAATAAGGAATTTGGCTTCTTACGTGTGTGTCAAGAATCAGATGCACATTTCTCTCAGCATTTTTTTTACTTGGAAGTTACGAACAAGAATAAGAACATACTTGAATGAGCTCCAAAGTTAGAACATGGTCAAAATGGTTAAAAGCTTAAGAAAGTAAATTTAGCCTTAAACACTGGGTTTAGTCACAATGTGTGTGCAAGTGTGAATGCAGCTGTAGGACACATACGTCTCAAAAGACCTTTAAAAGACATCTTTTCATAATTAAAAAAACAACTGTGATACTGAGAAGACAAAGCAAAAGGAGTTTGAGATGTGAACCATCACATGCCACAACTGCCCTCGGTTTTATTTCACAGAGGACACCAAATGGTTCTACGGACCTGGCCCCTGTGGAGAAGTGGAATTGTCCACTAACAAAATTCTCTTTGTTCTGCTGGAGATTTTCTCAGGACAAGGTCCATCATGACTATGTTTCACATCTAAACAGACTGCTTAATGTGTGATCTAAACTTGTAACTAAATCATGTTTTAGTTTAGTTAAGAAATGTGTTCTAAATGTGTTTTTGTCATATGTAATATACTTCCTCGTTATGTGCTAATGATGTGTGTTCATTGACAATGCTGCAGTATTTAGTTTTTGTTACATGTCATTTAGCTGGTTTAAGTTAAAATTGTCCAAATTAGAAATAAGATTGAATGAGAGGCAAAGCCAGTTTTAAAGTCACTCTCACTCGAGGCCACACCTCCGCGGTCAGAAAAAATGACACTGTGCCCCTCTCACACGCCCTTTCTTGCTCTGAACCCTGACACAAGACTCATCAGGTCAGAGACCCCAGGGACCTCATCCCCAACAGGGGTGCGTCCTCTCCCCTCATGCTTCTATTCTAGAATTAATCAAAAACTTACTTTTCAATACGTTTCTACTACCGGTAACTAAGTTGAGCCCAGGCATAGCCTGTGTAACCAAATGTGTAATTAATTACTTTGATTATAATTGCTTTTGTTTATTAAACCACACAAAATCATCCTGGTTTATAGACCCTATTTCTTGATCTTGAATTGTCAGCCAATGAATCGAGACTGAGAAGGTTAGTAATGTTTTGCTATACAATTTTCCGATGGGTCCCTTTTTAAATATAAATATGAACATTAGCTACCTAAATTCCAAGAAGTTGTCCACAATGTAATGGCTAGTCTCAGAATGGGCATTACATATAGGTGACTCATGTGGAGAAGCGGGATCCTCGCCCTACATATTGGTGCTGCCTAGTGTGAGGACATGAGTAATATTGGTGCCATCGTTTGAGGAGAAAAAGAGACAAATCTGACTATATAATGGTGCTGCCAGTGTGTAGCTCCGACTACACAGCCATAGTTATATTGGTGCCTGCCCTTCATCTGAGATTATTACGCCATTATACTGTATATAACACACAAATATATATATATATATATATATACACATAATAATGATGCCCGTCCAAACAAGACAATGAGGGCAACCTATTGACATTACTGATCATTCACAATATCATGTTCTCAGTGCCAATATGCCTCGGCGAGCGAAGTACTTCAGCTGTTGTGATGGGTAGGCGTATTGTCTGCTGGCTCCACTTCCATCTGAATAAAGGATTAGGAGCAGCAGCTGTGAAGTAATGCCACCGAGGATTACCCAACATAAGATCAAGGTATAATGGCTATTCTATGAGAACAGAATACGAGCGTAAATATCACCGAACTCAATGTGAAGTGTACAAATGCATAAGCACATATCAGTAAACAAACAAGTGTGTCTTATACCCTGCTGACACAAACACAAACAAAATACACACACTACAAGTCACAGGTTTTTAGAACGTGGTGCAGGGCCCATGGGTGCTGACAGACTTCTTCTGGTGATACGCAGAGGCCTTTTGCAATTTAAAGTGTTGATTCAATTTAGACTTTTACTTGTATTTGTTTGAGTTCAGCTCCATGTTTACCATAGAGCTGGTGGTCTTTAATAAGGAAATTGCACCATTGTACCAAAGACATTTCTAGCTCGATCCTTGTTGACGATTCAATGCTGACATTTGGCCAATAGGTTACAAAACTCATCCAAATGAAAACATAACTTGACATAACCTGACACGACCAGAATCTGTTGAGTGTTCATATCTCCGGGTCCTGTGCTGACGGTAATGAAACTTCTCCTGCGTTAGACATCTCAGGCTACATGACTTTTTTCTAAATGCTTGCTGAGATTTAGCTGAGATAATGTTCTACAGTTAAAGATTGTCACTGTCAAAAAAACAACAATTACTTACAGTACAGTCCCACTTACAGTCCAGAGACTTATCAATGCTAAAACCTAGTAATTTTAGCTTTGATACCTTGATACTTATTTGAGTAGGTAATGACACTATGAACAGCATTGAGCTTTTTCAGGCAGTGCGACCACATAACAAAACTAGATTAATATATTGAAAATGACATTGCATGTGATAAAAAATATGACTAGAATAGGGAAACCGCAAAGGTAAGAAGAATGCCAGTTACTTTGTTAGTACCTTCTTCCCTCTTGGGCCAAGTCGAGTCATGCAGACTAAACATGACGTCCACAGACCTGATTGGGTAAAAGTCAAATGTTTCTCGTGATTAACTCCAGCAGCAGGAGGAGACGGGAACAATGCTGTGTCCTGTGAACATGCTGCGCACTACAGGAGTTTGGGACATGAAACGCCGACCACGGACATGAAGATAGTTTTAAAAGATTCATATGATCCCCTGTGAGCAAAGAAAGACAAACCGGCGGAAAAACTGCACTTTATGATAAACAAAAGTTGTGCTAAAGTGACTGTACCTCGCATCAGCCGTTTCCTGTCCAAAGTAAAGCCACTGAGCACTGCAATTCTAGTTTAGATGCACGTCCAAACTGAGTCATCATCGTGTTTAAAATCTGGTGCAGCAGTACAGAAAAGGAAATTGATGAAAAAATGCGCAGGAAGTGAGTTAACTGTAGCTATTATCTGCAGCAGCTTCACCGACTCCTTCAGCGTGGATTTCTTAACAGACTCACGTGAGGATTTACGCTCAATGTTTTTTTTTTTTTCAGTAATAAAAGCTTCGAACTGAATTATTAGCAGTGTTTCGCTGTTCTCCGTGTTTGTATCTTTCCTCTTTGACCATGATTCCATCTGCTTTGCTCTGCTTTATTGTCGGTTTTAGAGTTATGACATCGTAGTGTGTAGCGATTGTCCTTAGAAATGGAACAATAAAGTTTAGTCACGATTTGATACATGGGTCACGACAATGATTCTGATGAAAAGAAAATGTGTAAAGAAAGTTCCATGGTATTTCTAGTAATGAGAAAACACTATTCATTTTCTGTTAGGGGAAGTTTAAAAAAAAAAGAAAATCATTGTCCTTAATACTATTGTGAGCCAATGCAAAATTCATTCACACATCAAGACAAAATATACTTCAAAATGATCTGCCAACTTTCCCCAAGTCAATCGCAGCCAATCAACTACTTAACCAGGCTTTTATGCAGTTAATTGCAGAGGGTTTTGTAATTACCACAACACTGTAAAACGTTGTCACGAGAGCCGTCACTTCACAAACACAGTATTTACTCAGTGGAATATAAAAGTGTCATGTGAGACAGTGATAAATGGAGTGAGGATGAGCCACTGTCACCGACTCATTCATTAGTCACAAGAACATCCAGCCTATTCTATAATACACTGTCGTACAATCAATCCGCGCGCTCAGCACTTTCGCTCTTCACGTCAGTCAAGGATAATGAAATATTCAGAACTTTCACCCGGGACCTTTTTCCACAAGCTGCTTTTGGGGGAGGAATGAAGTGATACTACCTTCAGCACTTGGACTTGTCCCTCGTTCGTGATGTCTTTCAGTAAATCGCAGAAAGAGCGGCACAGTGACTCGGCATAGCTCTGCAAAGGGAAGCGCAAACAATCGTTAATGCCTGTGCACCTAGAACACCTAATTATCTTACTCAAACACAGAAATCACACAAATGTAATTTGTAAGCGGTCATTAAAATACTGTGACAATAATTGACTTTGTGTAACTTAGTTTGAGTTTTAATGAGCTTGGTTTACAGTGTGCAATAGAAGTAGAATAAATGTGTTTTCCTATCCAACACTATTCAGATTTAAAGCTAGTTACACTCACTTTCAGCCACTGTTCTTGTGTGAACAAAGGAGATTGGGTGGTCCGTCTGACTAAATAAGGACTTCCTGATTATAGGTGCTTACTCTAGTTCTTGGTAATATTATGAGTGAACATGCCTTAGTGGGGTCACAATAGAAACTAAGAAAGTGTTCCATTGTGCGGCCTCTTTTTTGCTGCTCCTTTTCATCTCTCTGAAACCTATAGAAATTCTGTTCAGCTTAAACTCTATCATGTAGTTTAGTCAGTGAAACGTAATGGTCCTGATCTTCTGGCCTCTTACTTGATTGCTATGTAGTGAGCTGAGGTTGATAGCTCCCCAAAACCATAAATAAAAGGTCTTCCTACACTGAAATCTATGTAGGAGTGAAAGCGGAAAAATAATGTATTATTTATAACACCATTACTGTCAATTTGATTTAAAAGTGTAATAAGCCACTAGTGTCATATTAATCCTTGTAGCGCCATAATATTGTTACTGGCAAGTTTTCATGGGGGGGAAGTGGTCTGAAGTTAGACTTGTAAAAAAACTAGTCGCTAAGTTCGGTTTTGTTGAAGTGAATTTAAATAAGCCATAAAAAAACACAGAAAGTTTGGAGCGACATGAGATTACGAACACTTTTTACTACTCCCTGGATTCCGCAAAATATAAAATATTGCAGAAATCATTCCCACATGGAAACTTTAGATCAGAAAGTATCTAGTAGTAAGAAGTGTTGCGTAATTACAAAAATAAAGAAAATCATATCTAGTTATTTGGGTCATTGAATGCACATATTTCATAATTCATGTTTTAAAAGCCGCTGTATATTTGAAGGTTAGAACTTTAGCACATATGACCCAAAATATGTGTTTTTTGTTGACAAAATGTTTGAACATTTTTGGCACAATAATAGTATTCCTATTATTACTATATTAATTGCATTGGTATTTCACATTTTATTGCAAAAAAATATATATATTTGGGGTTGAGCACAATCTTTTCTTAGTTATTTCCTGAAAAGGTTATATAAACTTTTGCTTATTAAGAGATGTAAAAAGAGATGTTTTGCTGAAATGACCACAGCAAAGTATTCAGGCAGGAAATAAACAACTACTTTGAGCATATTTTTGGGTGGAACCATAGATTTGTATTATGATGATCGTACTCAAATTGCTCCATTACACTGCACTCACCTGGAGGAACTCCGTGGCAGACAGGTACAAGTAGGCATTGACGATCTGAAAGCAGGTGCGGTGATTCTCCGTGCTGAGTTCTGAAACAAAGTGTGGAAAGTAATGAGTGAATGTCTCCAGGGCAGAGTCAGGCGAGGACAGACATTTGTTAGGCCGCTGCAGGTGGACAGCATCATTTGACTTATGACAAATAACTACAAAACCCATTTCCACAACTTTGAGTCATTTGAGTCCATTGAGAGTTGAGAGACACAAAAAGCAAGGTAAAAATTTGATATTTTACACCCCACAAATAATGGGAGAATTTTAATATTTCTGCTTAAAGGATTATAAAATGGTGTCAATTCTACAAAGATCTTTTGGAGGGGACGTAACACAGGTAATATCAAACTAATTAATCACACAGTACTACCAAGACATTAAGACAACTTTACAATTTCAAATCAGCAACAAACGCCACAATTCAGTGAGCTCCCCCCCACACATTTTCAAACTAATTATCAATTCTGTAAAAATTTTTCAAAATGTCTCTTTCAGCCAATACATCACTAAATGGTCACACTACACACATGTTAATATCAATATTTCATAACTTGGCTCTCCGTTAGTGCCAGTGTTAGTTCCAGCTGACAACATTGACCTGGGAAGACAGGTTCATATTCCCTATCGGGTAACCACAGCCCTGGTCTGATCATACATTATAAAAAACTAAATTGAAATTCCCTTATAAATCATTCACAGAGTTGTCTCTGGGAAAAAAAAGGAAATGATTGTATGGAATATGTAAGTGTATTTTATACATTTTTACATGTATTTTCTGAAATGCACAAAAGTCGCCATGATTTGGCAAAACCCAAGAACTAGATAGAAAAAGTACCCATCATCAAAGCAACAATGAGAAACACAGTGAGTTTCTGTTGATAAATGATTCAACACAATTATCACATGGTTATTATCTGGCTTGAAATACTTTTCTTTGTTGTGAGCCTGACCTGGACTGTCAAAAGTCATGCTCAGGGCGTTTTACCCCATTTGCACCTCTATACATTATATATAAGCAGCTCACACAGCAGGACTCTTTATGTGGGATTAAAAGGGGAACGATGACTAAAGGCTATGAAAGGCAACATTCAAGAACCACTCTTTTTACAGTCCAGGTACGATGAATGCCCACAAGGGGATGTTAGCACAATTTACAACCCAGTCTAAAGAAGTGAAACTGCAGTAGAACAAAACTGGTTAGTGGCCAATAAGTACTAACACCATTGCTGAAACATTTGAACAATTAAATTGAATAGAACCAAACAAAAGGACCATGCTATTCATTTAAAATTATTATAGTCCATGTTTTAGGCTACCACAGCACATTGTGAAGCTTTGTGTTAACCGCAAAGACAGTTTTGCATGTTGTGGAGGGAGGGTGGAGGTGTTCTACCCAAGACGCCTGTGGGGCCTTGTGAGCCACAAGCTGATCATAGAAAGCAGAATGAGCTACTCCCTTTGGTTGCCAAATCCTTAGACTAAAACCCATCCTATTTGACAGCTAATAGCTGGGATTGTATTTAATTTGATTACGGTATACAAAAACAATAATTATAAGACAAAATTAATTATATTGAAATTTTATTTTCAAAGTGCGAATACTGAATAATAATTCAAGAATTGTGACAGAATTATTGTGAATCAAATCGTAGGTCCTGAATCAAGAAGCGAACCAAATGGTAAGATTCCTGAATCACTTCTAATGGCACTTTGTGGGCTCCATAACTCTCAACAATCCATTTTTCTGAGTGAAATAATGGCACCACTTTCTGAATCTTTTGTAAAAAATAAATAAAATAATTTTTTGTTTATTTACACCGACATGATTTTGACAAAATATCTAATTTTGATTAGATTTGGGATACATTTTTCATAGTACAAAAAAGATTCTGTACAAAAGTGCACTTTTAAACCTGACGAGGAACATCAACATTTGAGTGGAGAAATCTGAATAGAAAAACTGATCCAAGGTTCACATACATTTCACTTTTTTGTAGAGGTCTAAACTCGAGGGTTAGCGGCTTGTATACAAAATTAGACAAGATATTTTGTTGTTTGTTAAGGACATAAATAATTGCAGTCTTTGTCCATGGGATTAATCTATCCTAGTGACGTCTTGCAAAGCCAACATATAGGAGGAAATGTTACAGGTTTCACCCTCAGCATGACTCTAGCCCAGGGGTGGGCAATTATTTTTCCCCTGAGGGCCATATTTGAATCGAGTTAAGTGGTGGAGGGCCAGACTGCGTTAATTGGTGTGACAGATTCTTATCATAATAAGCACTTTTTTGTAAAATATAGGCTATTGAATCGATTATTTCATTTATTTCATGTAACCTCTATTAAGGACACAAGTGCAGACACATTTTACATAGCTAAGACAGTAAAAAAATCTTGAGGGGGGTCGAATTAAAACAGGCCGAGAGCCACATCTGGCCTCTGGGGCCACAAATGCCCAGGTCTAGCCTGTGTCATTTGGCTACACACAGCACATATTACTTAACAGTGAAGTAGTTAAACAACATTTCAAGGAGAAACAACAAGAGGCAATCCATCAAATATAGATTGATTTCAGATATAGCAGAGGGCAGAGCGTAAGAAATCGACTGAGTGTGTTTACCATCATTTTTCTGGCGCTATATTTATCATGCACATAGGGCTTAGAGTAATAAAAGCTGGCAGGGTAAAGAAGCCATAAAACCTTGAGCAGTTCCGGTGTGATATATGGCGACATGGATCCTGGCCCTTAAAGAAAACAGGATATAAACATGCACTTACTGACATAGGCATGAATAATGTGCTTCTAACACAAGCTGACAAGCGGCTAACACCTCAGACTGTTGCTTAGAGTGCATAGGTTGGCAGGGAAACTCATTTTAACAGAACAATAAGCGTTGATAAGGCAGGTCCGCAAAGACCAGGATTAGGATTGGTGTTATGTCAAAGAAAACTGCACAAAGAAAACTCATAGTTCAATACAGGATTTATGTTAAGCTCACACAGGTAATACTGCAATAAACACTAATACTATAGACCATCTTAGGGATCATCTCAAAATAGGTTGAAGCTGAAAAGAAGAAAGACTAAAAAAGAAAATAAAAATGTCTGGTATCACATCAAATTTTACTATTGGGAAATTTCACTTGCTGCAGTACGACGTACGCGTTGATAAACGATGGTAGGTTGATAGACCTTGCTCACCTCTAGTCCCTGAACATCCTTTGGTATGTTTATCAGTAGAAGTTATGAACTCTCCAAATAATGTAACCTGTCGCGGCATGTTTGTTTACTCAGTCCAGATGGTCCACAGGCGCTCAATGAGGCAGTGATTTAAACAACGTTTCTGATGTAAATCGCTATGCACGTTACTAGTGTTCTCCCCAGGTTGCATTTTCCTCCAAGGATGGTTTAACATACCTTCATTATTTCCACAAATGTACATGCACCCTAAACATACATGGTGTATAAGCCTAAACATACTATTACATGGTGTATAAGCCTAAACATACTATTACATGGTGTATAAGTCTAAACATCCTATTACATGGTGTATAAGCCTAAACATACTATTACATGGTGTATAAGCCTAAACATACTATTACACGGTGTATAAGCCTAAACATACTATTACATGGTGTATAAGTCTAAACATCCTATTACATGGTGCATAGGCCTAAACATACTATTACATGGTGTATAAGTCTAAACATACTATTACATGGTGTATAAGCCTAAACATACTATTACATGGTGTATAAGCCTAAACATACTATTACATGGTGTATAAGTCTAAACATCCTATTACACGGTGTATAAGCCTAAACATACTATTACACAGTGTATAAGCCTAAACATACTATTACATGGTGTATAAGTCTAAACATCCTATTACATGGTGCATAGGCCTAAACATCCTATTACACGGTGTATAAGCCTAAACATACTATTACACGGTGTATAAGCCTAAACATACTATTACATGGTGTATAAGTCTAAACATACTATCACATGGTGTATAAGTCTAAACATCCTATTACATGGTGTATAAGTCTAAACATACTATTACATGGTGTATAAGTCTAAACATACTATTACATGGTGTATAAGCCTAAACATACTATTACATGGTGTATAAGTCTAAACATATTATTACATGGTGTATAAGGCTAAACATACTATTACATGGTGTATAAGTCTAAACATCCTATTACATGGTGTATAAGCCTAAACATACTATTACATGGTGTATAAGCCTAAACATACTATTACATGGTGTATAAGTCTAAACATCCTATTACATGGTGTATAAGCCTAAACATACTATTACATGGTGTATAAGCATAAACATACTATTACATGGTGTATAAGTCTAAACATCCTATTACATGGTGTATAAGTCTAAACATACTGTTACATGGTGTATAGGCCTAAACATACTATTACATGGTGTATAAGCCTAAACATCATAAATGACATGGTGTATAAGCCTAAACATACTATTACATGGTGTATAAGCCTAAACATACTATTACATGGTGTATAAGTCTAAACATACTATTACATGGTGTATAAGCCTAAACATACTATTACATGGTGTATAAGCCTAAACATATTATTACATGGTGTAGAGGCCTAAACATATTATTACATGGTGTATAAGCCTAAACATGCTATTACATGGTGTATAGGCCTAAACATGCTATTACATGGTGTATAGGCCTAAACATGCTATTACATGGTGTATAGGCCTAAACATACTATTACATGGTGTATAGGCCTAAACATACTATTACATGGTGTATAAGCCTAAACATACTATTACATGGCGTATAAGCATAAACATACCATTACATCTCCTCCTTGAACCGACACCTTAACCCTCACCTATGGTCATGAGCTTTGGGTAGTGACCGAAAGAACAAGATCGCGGATACCAACGGTCGAAATGAGTTTCCTCCGCCGTGTGGCTGGGCGCTCCCTTAGAGATAAGGTGAAGAGCTCGGCCACACAGGGGGAGCTCGGAGTAGAGCCGCTGCTCCTCCACGTCGAGAGGAGCCAGCTGAGGTGGCTCGGGCATCTGTTCCGGATGATCCGCCTCCCTCGGGACTTGTTTCAGGCATGTCCCACCGGGAAGAGGCCCCAGGGAAGACCCAGGACACGCTGGAGAGACTATGTCTCTCGGCTGGCCTGGGAACGCCTCGGGATCCCCCCGGAGGAGTTGGAGGAAGTGTCTGGGGAGGAGGAAGTCTGGGAGTCCCTGCTCAGACTGCTGCCCCCGCGACCCGGCCCCGGATAAAGCGGCAGAAAATGGATGGATACTGTTACATGGTGTATAAGCCTAAACATACTATTACATGGTGTATAAGCCTAAACATACTATTACATGGTGTATAAGCCTAAACATACTATTACATGGTGTATAAGCCTAAACATACTATAACATGGTGTATAGACCTATCCACCATCAAGAATTGAATATTGGCTTCCCAAAACTTAATGGAAATGATAAATAAACAAAAACACAGTCATTTAAGTCGGTGTAATCCCTCATTCGTCCAGGCATGTTCCATAGTAGAAAAAGCTTCAGTTGTAGTCATCTGGACTCAGTTAGAAAAAATAGACGTTTCGACTCTCATCCAAGAGTCATTGTCAATAAAAGAATTTAGATCGAGAACTCCGATATTAATACTGTTCTGTGGTAAGACCCACCCATTGGGAGGAGCCTTCCTGAAGTAGAAGGAGTTGTTTGTTTCAACAGAAACTCCCCCCTTGTAACTACCGAGCTAGCCTATTCAGAATTTAATGGGCTATTAGAATCCTCTTTGTCTTTGTGAGACCCTGGCTCAACCACCCTGAGTACCTGATTAGCATCTAAATGTCCTGGTCCTGGTCCGATACCTTTCCAGGGGTTCAGTATCCCATTATAGATACCAGGAAGATTGAATCTTAGCCCTCCATTTCTGTTTAAAGAAGGTCTTTCTTTTTTAACAAAAATAGCTTCCTTAACTCCTCTCTCAAACCATCTTTTCTCCCTGCTTAAAACCTTCACCTCACCGTCTTCAAACGAGTGATTAGAGGCTTCAAGATGGAGATGCACGGCGCTCTGTGGTCCTGAATTTGTATTTCTTCTGTGCTGATAAAGCCTCTTGTGTAGAGGCTGTTTGGTCTCACCTATGTAACGTTCTTTACAGCTTTCTTCACTGCATTGGATCGAATAAACTACATTGCTCTGTTTTTGCGTCGGCAACTTGTCCTTAGGGTGAACCAGTTTTTGTCTTAAAGTGTTTCCTGGTTTAAAATAAACAGGGACTTCGTGTTGTCTAAAAATTCTCTGCAGTTTTTCCGACAGGCCAGACACATAAGGGATAGAAACACCCTACCTTCTCTGTTCAGTTTCCCTTTTGTCCTGCTTCTTGGTTCTCTTCACTCTGTTGAGAGCCCAAGCGGGATAACCACAGGCTGAGAGGGCATTTCGGACATGTTTTTCCTCTTTCCTCTTAACCCTCTGAGCTGGTGGGCACACCTTGAGCTCTGTTGTAAGGTTCTGATCACACCCAGCTTGTGCTGTAGTGGGTGGTTGGAACCAAAGACCAGATACTGGTCCGTGTGTGTAGGTTTCCTATATACTTCTATTTGGAGTTTCCCGTCCTCTCCTCTGATCGTGGCACAATCAAGAAAGGCCAAGCGATTCTCCTTAGCGTCTTCTCTTGTAAACCTGATATGTGGGTCCACAGCATTGATGTGCTCAGAGAAGGTTTCCAGCTCTTGTTTCTTGATTGTTACAAACGTATCATCGACATAGCGAAGCCACAGTTTTGGGGCTATGCCTGAGAATGAGGCCAGTGCCTTCTTCTCAAAGTGCTCCATGTACAGGTTGGCCACTATGGGAGAGACGGGCGAGCCCATGGCACAGCCATGAATCTGTCTGTAAAATTGTCCCCGGAATTGAAAGTAAGTGGTGTTCAGACAGATGTCCAACAGTTTACATATGTGACTCGCCACGGGAATTGTCGGACCATGTCGGCCTCGGTGAAACTGAGAAAAACAGCATTTTACCTTTTTTTCCCCAAATTTGTGATTTTCGTTTTTTTGCAGAATGTGCTAGTTGAAGTTATGAATAAGCCCCTGTGTGCTTCAGATAACACTATTGGTTGTCTTAAACGTATACATTAAGCTGTTAAAAATGTGGAGTTTTCGGGTCTTTTTCCTGCTCTCCTGGGGGGCGTCACCTTTTTCTAGCCAACGTATTGTTTACATTTTCCACCAATCAGCTGTGATCCGCATGGCTACAGCTGCGTGCTCCGTGCTCATTACTCCAGACCGTCTGCAGAGCACAGTCTTCAGAGCTTACATTTCCTGGACTACATTGCAACGGAACTGTTTACTTAGGTACACTTTTACTTTACTACTAAATTATTGCTGTGTTTTAAGGCGGTCTCGTGATCACTTTAGAATCTTACTTGTCTGACGGGGCCAAGCTTCACTACACAATGGACATCCACTTCCTCATTGCTGGCCACACCAAATTCTCCCCTGATTGCGGCTTTGGACTTATCAAGCGAGCATACATGAAGACCAGGGTTGACACTTTGGAAGACATCGCTGAGGTTAGTTTATATTATTTGACTACTGTAATGTGTAAACATTAGCCTGGCAAAACTTCAGTGCTGCTCTCTGCTTAAGATATGTTTCTTCTGTTCTCATTTTTTTACAGTGTCGCCCTTGTCATTAGGTAGTGGAAAACAGCTCTCCTGAGTCTCACCTCAATATCCCACTTCTTCAGACGGCTTCCAAAGATCAAGAGTTATCAGCACTTCAGGTATTTATATTGAAACTCTCACATTGTGTTAAAAAAATAAATAGTTAATGAGTGTTTTATGTGAAATAGTTAGCCATTTCTTAAATGTCCTGTTATTTGTTTACAGCTTTGATACCAAGAGCCGAGAGTCACAGCACAGAAGAGTGCACAGACGAAGAAGAGGATGAGGATGTGATCTCTGATGTAATTGGACTCTGGTGGTGTACATATCATATCTATTATCTCATATCTCATATATTCAAAGCCATGGACCCGTTGCAGTTCGTATACCTGGCCCTGGCATCTGTTTATAAGAGTTCTTCTATTAAGAGTGTTTTTTAAACTTCCTATAAGTTACTGTCCTTTCCCCCTGTATCTACTGCGTTGTAACATTAAAGGCTATTTTATCTTATCTTATCTTTTTGTTGTTTGTGTTGAATCATTCAGTGCACCATTGTTGGTGCACTGAATCACCTGTGAATTATGTTTATCGACAAATGCAATGAACCCTATTCTCATTCTGATTCTTTGATTCTATTCAGGGCCTTTTGTAATCCAAGTATTTCCATTTTAATATAGTAACTTCTAATTCTGATTCAAGTCCAGTTACCATCAATAACAACACTCCTCTTGAGTCTTGAGTGACAGCTGTAGGGGAAGGTGGTGTCAGTGTGACAGGGGGGAGGGCTTATCTCAATGAGATGCAAATGAGCCCCGCCCCCTGTGACTCTGGGCTCACTCCGGTGAGAAACTTTGGAAGCCGTTTTCTCAGTGAATGGGTTTGAGAGTTGTATACATTCAAATGACCACAACTTACTCAAATATTATCAGATCTACATGAGTGAGACATCATTGGAAAGCTTTGAATTCACACTTTCAGAATCTGTGAATGACTCAAAATGTCTCCGGGTAGACATGTAACTGGATTGGCCACGTTCAGTCACATATGTGTTCAGGTGTCAGTTTGGTCCTTTCCTGTAGGGTGGTGTCTTCCTGCAGTCTGATCCTCACTGCTGCTACTGCATCCGAGGTCGGGATGCAGGTGAACAGGGACACAACATCATATGAAACCATGAGGTCATCTGGGTCCAGTTGGAGATGTTTCACGCACAACTTTGTGGATAAAGTGAAACATCTCCAACTGGACCCAGATGACCTCATGGTTTATCAGCACAGAAGAAATACAAGTTCAGGACCACAGAGCGCCGTGCATCTCCATCTTGAAGCCTCTAATCACTCGTTTGAAGACGGTGAGGTGAAGGTTTTAAGCAGGGAGAAAAGATGGTTTGAAAGAGGAGTCAAGGAAGCTATTATTGTTAAAAAAGAAAGACCTTCTTTAAACAGAAATGGAGGGCTAAGATTCAATCTTCCTGGTATCTATAATGGTATACTGAACCCCTGGAAAGGTAGTGGACCAGGACCAGGACATTTAGATGCTAATCAGGTACTCAGGGTGGTTGAGCCAGGGTCTCACAAAGACAAAGAGGATTCTAATAGCCCATTAAATTCTGAATAGGCTAGCTCGGTAGTTACAAGGGGGGAGTTTCTGTTGAAACAAACAACTCCTTCTACTTCAGGAAGGCTCCGCCCAATGGGCGGGTCTTACCACAGAACAGTATTAATATCGGAGTTCTCGATCTAAATTCTTTTATTGACAATGACTCTTGGATGAGGGTCGAAACGTCTATTTTTTCTAACTGAGTCCAGATGACTACAACTGAAGCTTTTTCTACCATAGTCATTTAAATGTATTGCCAATGGACACTGTATAATACACAATACAGTGAACCCTCGTTTATCACGGGGGTTACGTTCCAAAACGAACCCGCAATAGGCGAAGTAGAAACCTTTATTTTTTTACAGTTATTATACAATGAAATACTCCATAAAACATTGAAGCTCACGCGCGGCGCCACCGCTCTCACCGGCCTCTCACGCGCGCCGCCGCTCTCACCGGCCTCTCACGCGCGCCGCCGCTCTCACCGGCCTCTCACGCGCGCCGCCGCTCTCACCGGCCTCTCACGCGCGGCGGCGCCGCCGCCGCTCTCACCGGCCTCTCACGCGCGGTGCCGCCGCTCTCACCGGCCTCTCACGCGCGGCGCCGCCGCCGCTCTCACCGGCCTCTCACGCGCGGCGCCGCCGCCGCTCTCACCGGCCTCTCACGCGCGGCGCCGCCGCTCTCACCGGCGTGTCCTGCAGCTCACACGCGCGCTCTCTCACCGGCCTTGCAAACTTCAAATTGGCAAGCGGTTTTACGTACGTGTACATATTAATCCCTTACGTTATCGACACACAGGTAGAGAAGACGCAGAGAGACTGTTTAGCCAATCAGAATGCAGAACACAATGCATGATGCAAATCCGCGAAGCAACGAGACCGTGAAAAGTGAACCGCGTTATAGCGAGGGATCACTGTAATGAAAACGTGTACAGTTTTAGCTAATGGCAGTATAATGCTGAAATAATTCGGATACATCAACTCTTCTTGGCCTTTTCATCCATTGGACAGAGGCAGCCTAAGTCAAGACCATCAGGGTTATTTGGACCTTCAGTTGCCAGGAGCATCAGGTTCACCAGCATCTTTGTTGACAGGGAATTCCTTGACTTGGTCTTTATTCTCCATAAAGTGGAGAACTCCCTCTCACAATCTGAAAATGTGAGATGACCACATTGAGATTGTCTCAAGAGGATGCTTTAATGAGAAACTAATGTTTCAAGTCAAAAATTGTAATTGTCAATTGCCTGCGTTGAGACCTTAGACCTGCTGTCAGAATGACAGAAGCAGAACACGTGCTTTTGTGAGAATCTCACGTCTTCTGTGATTGGCCGAAACCTCATGCGTTTTTGTTTTTAGTCCTTCTTCCGGGTAGTACGTAGGTATGTTACTCGAGCGTAATCTCTCGATTGTCTTGCCGCAAAAAAGCTTTTCCAACTTTTCTGCGACAACCGCCCCACGCCCGCCCCCCGCGCTGCCCGCACCTGCCCTTTCGATTCTGATTCTAAATGCATCCATATTTTATAAAATGGGTAAAAATGATTTGCAAACTACAATAAAATGTATTATACAAGTCATAGATTTGTGAATTATCCAACCCTCTACATCTCATGTTTTAATTACCGTATTTTCCAAACTATAAATCACACCAGCCAAAAAAATCATAATAGAGAAGAAAAAACATACATAAGTGGCACTGGAGTATAAGTCGCATTTTGGGGGGCAATTTATTTGATAAAATCCATGACACCAACAGACATTTCCTCTTGAAATGCAATTTAAAATAATATGTATGCCAACGTAACACCTTCAGCTACATGTTAACATATTAACAGTTATTCAGATAACTATAGCATAAAGAACATGCTAACAAGTTTACCAAAGCATCAGTTTTACCCCAAATCACTAAATCCATTGAATTTTTCTTCCTCTGTGTCACTTCTAAACAACTCTGCAAACTCCAGAGGTAGAAGAAGTGTCGATCCTTCTTAGACAAAAAGATCAAATTTAGTCAAACACTATATAAGATATCCCCTCTGTAAATGTGTTTGTATAATATGATTTTGACATTGAATGGCTGAACATTGCTGTGGTAAGATGAAATGGTTGGGTTTTGCTTTAGGCATAATTCAAATGAAATTATACTATTAATACTTGCACTTAATGCTGTCTGAATAACGAGAGAAAAATGTTGCTTCACTTGATATTCATGTTGTCATATGCTAAGTATTTCCCCTGCTGCCATATGCTGATACAATAGCATTGTAACGGCCATATGGCTGCAAGTCAGCAACGTGCATATTCATAATGCATGTTAAGAGAACATTTAGTCAGCACTCGAGTCCGCGCGTATACTCACAAAGGCAGAAAGCATTTCTCTGTCTGTGGTAGCTATAACTACAATCAACTCCAAAGATGTGCACAATGTGCAATTTGTGCAGGAGCACAAATTGTTGACGGGGACACGCCAAGGCAAATGATGAAAGCCAAGCAACAACAATAACTTCTGTGTGGTCAAGTGAAGGTTATTGTTAAAAGAGAACATCAAATACATCTAACTGCTCAGGGGGGAGAACAAGTGCACGAGGTTTATTTGACAAAGGGGAAGCCATGGCCTTAGTGATGTGCAACACAAAATGATAGAGGACAACTTTATGATTGAAGAAGATGCCTTTGAGATCAGCTAAACTCAACTAAATTGTATAAAAATACCTGTAGTGGAAAGTTAATAAGTAAAATATTTTTAAACTTTATACAATCTTTAGGTATTTTTACTGCATTTTGTAACAGGTTGTGGTAAACCATCACTGTGAACTGTGTGCCAGGGCTGAGTGGCCCTCTCTGACTACCTGGAGGTTTACTCACTGGATGACTTTAAACTATAAGACTATTTGTAGTTGTGCGCCCTTCACCATGCACTCACATGACATTTATGGCTCGTCGGTTCCTCAAGTGTGGACCGATTGGGGGAAGTGAGCATTCTCCCATGCTGAATCCCACAAAAACTGTCTGTGCATTTAAATGCAAAAAAAAAGAAGAGTAAAAGAGGTTTTGATTTCAGTGGGTTTTACCTGGTTAAATAAAGGTTGACAAAATGAAATAAGATAAAGTGGATGACAGAATGAACCTTAACCAAAAAGTTTCTCTTATTGTACAAAGAATAATTTAATCAATTTATTTTACCAGTACATTTTTAATCAACATTATTACAGATTGGTATTTTTCATTTTACCTGTGCCAATATTATAGACCTGCAACAGCTGAATCTGAATTCCTGGGTGATCTCAGGGTGCAGTACAAGCATGTCAAGTAAGTCGGTGTTACTTCTGTATTTCACATTGCACACAGAGGGAGTGCGTCCAGCGGGAGGTGACGACTTATCAACTTATCATACAACTTTAAAGTGGCTGTGATTATGTACAAAGCGCTCTGCATCTGAGCAAGCTGGGTCTGTATGAACGAGCATGTTTGTAAAGGGCTTAAGAGATGACCTAACCCTGGTTTGGAGCTGGTTTGTTTGCTTCAGTCGAGTTCTTCATCATGTTCACTTACACATAAAAAGGTATAAACATTACATTAAAATCTGTATTCATGCCATATCGAAGTACATTTGAAAATAGGGCTTTAATCATTTAATCACTAAATTGAATAGATCATAATCTGCATTTACATAAAACATTGCACGGTGAAGTCATTCCAAACACACAAACCCTTAATTACACTGTGTATGCTTAAAATTGTAGGAAGAAACTTTACAGCAGCACTGGCGCGGTCGCAGTGCAACAGCTCTTGAAACAGTGGCTCTCCTGTAATGTATTTGCAGCCTCATTAAACCTTTTCTCCTCAGTGGAACAAAATACAGGCTTGATGGATGAGGCTCTTTAAAGATTTGGTTTTGCAGTGATCTATCCAGCTGTTGAAAACTTATGAACAATAATTATAAAACCCATTTCAAATCAAACTTCCCTCTTGTCACACGATAACTATGAACTGAGTGAAAATGGTTCGAAACATGACGATTAATTTGATTAAATATGCACTAGGAGTGGGTCTAGAGTCAAAAGGATTTCTGTGACACTTTGAAATGCCTCACACGTTCCACAACAGGAGTTTTCATGACAACGAGAAAACTGAAACGGCCAAAGGGGTTTAGGCTCTTTTTATACAATTTAGGCCTAGAATATTTTCATTAATTTCTTACCGTGATAGATAATAAGTATAAGATAAGATATTCCTTTATTGTCCACACATGGGGAAATTTCATTGTTGCAACGCAGGTAGATACAGAGGAAAAGGACAGATAATTATAGGAAGTTTAAAAAACACTCTTAATAGAAAAACTCTTATAAACAAAACTCTTATAAACAAAAACTCCTATATAGTATAGAGTATTATATAATGATTTAAAGTATCTATCAACAATACATTATTTATGAATGAAGCACAGAGAGCTTGTCAGGTGAGCAGGAGACTCCGCATCCAGGGAGAGACAACTACAGGCAAGTCCTCTTGTAAGCCTCACTTTTACTTGGCTCTTCTTGTTTTGGTTTGATGGTGACATTTGTTGGCTGAATCCGAATGTCTCTCATCCAAAACCCCTCATTCACTACATAACTCTGCACCCCACCCTTAGCAGACTCTATAATGAACTCATTCAGATCAATTCACAGCTCATTAATGCAGGGCATGTGACTGGCATCTAGATGCAAAAAAAAGTCTGCTAAACTCAATTTCTGAGATAAACATTGATCAAATACATTGGGCACACATATCTTTATGATATACAAGTTTTAGTCAAGATACCATGAGTTCGTCCTAAGTGCATTATGTTAGCGCAGCACCCTACTATACTATGATTTAACATCAAATTAATCAAATGTTAAATAAATTTAAGGTCTTAATGTCCGTTTCAGATCCTGTGGTCTAGTGATAATGTTAAATCAAGCCTAATGTGACCAACAATGTTTAGTCTTGTTTCAGGACAGGGTTCTATCTGTTCTAATTCAAGTATGTTTTTTGATTTGACACTGGGTTGGTCTTTGCTTAGTTCTGCATTAGTCCTGTTTTTATGAGACAGAGTGACAGATTTCTGTTGAATAGTACCATGGAGAGTTATTTGTGGATATTAGAGATATAATAAAATGGTGGTTCAGTTTTGTAGTCTGGCCTCCAGACAATGGCACACTGAAAAATCTGGCCCAATGGAAAATATAATTGATTCACACTCTTATAAATTATCAATCTCTTGACATCTCAAGCTAAAGGTAAGCAGCTAACATTAGCAACTTTATATTGTACCGATTTATTTAAAGGGTCTTTGTTAAAACAGCTCTATCAATTTCCTTTCATTCATCATGTTGTAGCCAGTTAAAAACCTCTTGTTGTCCATAGTTTTTTCTATGAGTCTCGCAGCTGTATTTGGGAAGATTAGAGTGCACTACTTTTTCACCTATTGAACACTTGGACAGAACTAAAAATGGCAAGGGCTAAATGTAGAGAATAGTGAGGACATTTGGATGCAGCCTCTGACTTGGTTAAAGTACAAAGATATTAATGTTAGAAATGTAGCCTAAAAATGTTAATGTTTTACTAAACGGTTCCATGTGCCTGCCAGCGAGCCATAAAAAAAGTTTACACTCAGTCAATGCACTTGCACTTCAAGTAGTATGTTAAGAGTAGTTAAATCCCAGCTGTATGAGTGGCTCTAAGTTGCATTTAGCCTGGAGCTTTATGCAGACTTCCCTCTGGTGATAACTGATCAGCACCTTTCAGATCACTGCTTTGAGCCGGGGCCACTGGGACTCCACCGACACAAACATGATGCTTCGTTTAGTCAACCGCAGCCCGTAAGATTGCCTCCACAAGTCGGGAGAGTAAACAGCTATTACTTTAGCTAACACCGACAGTGAATGTGGCATTCCATCTGGTGCAAAAAGGCACCAGGCTCTATGGTATTACCCAAGAGGAGCTTTTTGCCGTTTGACTGTTGAGGGCATACCTGCTGCAAGCCTATATTTATGTGCCATTTAGTTTTTTATATTGTATTTTTATTTTTCTCAAAAAATAAATAATAATACTTCAATTTCAAAGAGTTGAAAGTCTATTGGTGTTTTTTCTTCAGAATTATTGTTAGGGGAATTATTTGTTTACCGTAAAAAGTATTTCCCTATAACCGCAGCTTCACATAATATGCCTTCACTGCTTAACCTGGGTAATATGGTATGACAAGGCAACCCTTTTCTGGTGAGTCTTTTTTAATAAAAATCATGTATTTAAAAGTGCATATGACAAGTCAGACTACTCCCAGCGATTTGAGAACGCATGCGCACTCCCCCGTGTGGACTGATACAACACACACGTGCGTTTGTTTATTAGCGCGACGGATCGCATCGCATCTCTCATCTCCCGTAGATTTCCGTCTTCTTCTGAGTCAGCTCGAACCGTCTTTCTCTGTCTTCATTTTGTCCCGTACACTGAGGGAACTATATTATGATAGATCAATGCGCTTAGACACGCGGAAAGTGCTGCTCTCGGGGGACGAGCCGCACGAGGCTGCAGGTGAGCAGTAGGTGCGTTCTGTGATTGATACGTGGCAGGACTAATCGGCAGTCCGCGCCACGAGGAAATGAGACTCAGATTTGGGCCAAAAAAATCGTCCATTCAACCTTTAACCTTTTCAAGATTTTGTTCATTAGAGTTTATAATTATACTTCCCATTTGAACAATTATCAGTGTCACCACACACTATAGATTCTTCTTTTTACCCATAGTTCAGCAGTGCCACTGAGCACCCTGCAGGAGCCTTACGTAATCTTGACCCAGGATCTTTTTCAGATGAACCACGCTGGAGTAAAGCCTTGTGCATGTTCACGATCAATGGGGAAAACTGGAACTGCCCCAATTTATCAACTCTTCATACTTTTAGTCTTACCAGATGAGCCATGTGACCTAAACCAGCCTGTTAAACGTCCAGCACAAATATTCGCTAATCTTCCATCTCTGAGTGACGTTGCCCAAGCAGAGAACATCTTTCAGTCCGGGCAGGTCCTCATAATGTTCCGGCCCGTCTCGCCGATAAGCTGTACACTATTGTAGCAATATCCTCTGAGGGGGAGTTCTGTCTGAATATCAATACACAGGCAGGTACAGGCACCACTGTTCAGGGAGAAATAAATTGAATCCTCATTGTGGGCTCAAAGCAGGTCAGCCGGCACAGAGCTTGATAAGACTTTCATCATCTTCCTCCTCACTTGTGCAAATGGATCCAGACCACCCTTGGCTGAATACTAACAGCCTGACAAATAACTCCAACTGCCTAATTTTGGAGCCGCTATGGTTTCCACGCCGCCACCACCGACCCAAATGAGACCACCGTGTGCGAAATTAGGGCAATACAATTCGACGCCTTCATTCCGTCACTCTGAAGATAAGTTCATGCCGTCCAATCCAATGTTCAAGAAGGTTCAAGTATCAGCGAACTATCACTAGAGATAAGGCCAATATATTGGGCTGATAGTTTACATTCTTAGCGTTCCGGCTATCAGCCTTAATTCTCAAGGACTCGCAAAAGAATACACATAAAGCCTTATCGTAATGCGCAAGTGCAAAGAGTGTGTCGAGTTTTGCATGGACAAAACTGCACTGCTCTTTAAGGCGAATTTTGGAGATTTTCCAAAATCTGCCCTAAAAAACGGCCTCTAAGTATCTGCAGAGCTCATCAGCCATGGATTTCTCTGGATACTCTGGAACAATCTGTATCGGCAGTGAAAAGAAAATTGAGACTAATCTGTGTGTTTATATATTTCACTCTAAAATGTGCACATTTTCAAAACATGAATTAAGTAGAATATACCACCCTCAAAAAATAAGGGTTGGGCTAAAGATTGAAAAAATGATTTGTCAACTAACAATACTTATTTTGCTAAAGAGGAATACAGAAGACAGGCAGTACTACAAAAAGGATCTGAAACACACTTTTAATATGTTAATATGCGCTGTGGTTAAATTTGGCTTAATATTTTGCTTCATTATTATGGCTCAGCATACAAACACTTTAATAAATCCAATACAGCAACCACTTGTTTCCAAAGGGGTAATTTTGGGTTAATGCCATTCTAATCAAATTCTCCCCAAACCAGCTGTTAAAGCGCTGATTGAGCCCTAGTCAGTAAAGCCCACAATAGGCCTGGGCATATACTGCACCATTCGCAGAGGTTAACAACATTAGCAGCGAAATGAGCTCCGTGTCCGACTGTGATAACCACATCTAATGATTACTGGGATCACGGAGAAAACTTTGGTTGACTCACTGGGCTTTTTGTCAGCCCTGCATATGACGGTGTAGAAAATATGATCAAAGATGCTACAGACAAACGGCAGGCGTATAGACAGGGCAAATTCTGTTTCTCACCGCACTCAATGTGTAGAGTGACATGCCCGAGATATACTTTTCATTTGTTTCTGAGTGCACGTATGTTTGTTAGTTATCCCCACGACAATATTTGTTTGCACACATCCAGCTGATACCGTATGGAACATTTTCAATTCCTGTTGAACAAGGAAAATGCTGTTGTGTCCCTGAGGAAGACATTTTGGTCCCGCTTTCAGCCATGAAAGTCTTCTGAAAGTCCTAGCCTTATATTGCTGTATTTGAGATTTGCAGCATGTTTTTCTTTTTCTGTTTCTAGACAAATTTCTCGTTGTGGGACAGTAAAGTTTCATGCCTTCTCTCATCTTATTCAGTCATTCATTTTCTACCGCTTGTTCCTGTTAGCGGCCGCGGATCACTGGAGCCTATCCCAGTGACTTTGGGCCTTAGATGGAAACGTAGAACATGAGACGGTCGACAGAAAGTATCCCCATACAACACACGATGAAAAAAAAGAAAAAAAACTGTAATAAGTGCCAAAAAACTTGTTGACAAAATTAACATAAAATAGAATAATAAAGATCTACAACTAATGGTGACTGAAGTTGTAATTACACTGGACTGAAGTGGCATAATATAATAAACAGGGGATGGATAAGAATATCAGTCACAATAATGCAGTTAATCGAGAGTATCTTGGTTGGTAAACACGGACGAAAATGTAGAAACCAAATAAATGTATAAAAAAGATGGAGCTGGGAAGTTTTGACTATGATCAGGGTTTCATCTACAAACTTTTGAAAAAATAAAAAAAAAGCAGGCAAGTGAATCTCAAAGAGGCCGTCTCCCTTTGGTGCTAGACTGAGTAGGTCTCTGAAAAGCCACGGGTGAGTAATCATGCTTGAAAGAAGAAAGGCTTCAAAAGCTCAGCAAGGGATTCAGTGAAGTGGCAGGAATCAAGTCTTACAGGGATATTCCATGTGTGTGATGACAGCTGTGATGAGAGGCCACCTGTGTCCAGTAAACACCACAGTCATAACCAACACAATGCTTTTACATTCAGAAAATACCTGACTATCATTTTACTTCACTTTTTCAACAGAAGATTAGACACTCAGACAATCAAATCCAGCTCTGCACAGAATATGGCTGCGAGGTCGATTTCAATCAAATTTAACTGAATGGTTGCAATTAGCAAATTGTTAAGGCTGCAATCATTTAATTATGCATTTAGCAAAAACAAAATGTCTGCATGTCGAAACTTAGTTAAAGGTTGATGATTTTCATATTGTGAAAGGGAATCTGTATTATTTGCTCCCATCTCTCACAAACGCGTTAGAACATCACTAGTACTCAAACGCAAGAATGTTTTAGCCGCTAACTTTAGAACAATGTTGTGGTCTGATTTTTGTTACAAAGTTCGGCTTTTACAATGCACTTTTCAAAATTGTTCAGCTCATGCACAGATATATCAGTGCCATGTGTAAAAGCTCTAAAAGGAACTCGTATCGTGTCCGAAAGGCTATAACACAAAGTTCTTTTATGATGGAGACGTTTTATACTCCACAGAAAAAGGCTGTTCACTTCGAGTCCCTTCAAGCACGTGATGAGCCCGAGAGATCTCCTCTTATCTGAAAGGATGGGGTGTCATATAGAGTAATAGCTGACTGATGGGATTTTGCCTTGGAGAAGTATTATGTATTGCTCAATTTCTTCTTCCATTAACGTAATGGCAGGGTTTGAATAGTTGAGCTATAAAGAATGACTGCTGCCTGTGCCTAATGGATGTGACCCTAAGAGGGAAAAGAAAAACCATTATGTGTTTGTAATCAAACACATTACAGCCTACGCACCCTGGGTCAGGGGGCAGCTGATGATGTAGAGATCTAGCTTAAACCATCAAATGTGAATGGATAATAAAGTAGCAATTTGCAATTTAATAAGATAAGTTAAGATAAGAAAAGAGAATCTTTATTCCTGCCGCACAATGGAGAAATTCCATTGAATAGAAAACACTCCCCATTCATTTTAAAAACGTAGAATAGAATACTGTATACTTTGCATCGTGCTTAGAAACAAAATGTTGTAGAATTCATCAGTTTAAAAAAAGAAAAAGTAACTCTGAAGTGACAAAAGCTTTACGTTCAAAATATGAAATTATTTTGAACATTGTGTTCCTTGCATCCATCAAAACAAATATCAAAATGTCCCAACATTCTCTCTCATCTGTGGCCTTCACAGAACATCTGCATTTATACTGAGATTAGACTCACACAGGTGGACAGGTTAACATTCAGTCTTTCAGCAATCATCAGGCCACTTCTGACAGCAAAAGCACTCGTGGGTATTTTTTTGCCAATTCTCATTTACACCAACAACCTGGTCAATAGGCAGCAGCACAAATAGCAGAGAAATAAGACAGGAGCACTTATCAGAAACTAAATATCTAAAAGAGCACAAGAGTCTACAATCAATTTTGAGGAATATTACATTTAGTGCAAAGTGATTTAAGCCGTTTCTTTTGGGGTATGCTCCTCCATTTGAAACGGGCAAGATTTAGTAGAACTCGATAATAAAATGGAACGACCGGGTAATGCAATATGGGGGGAAAGATGGAAACTAATGGTGTCTATAACTGTTCACACTCATGCGTATAATGCCAACAAAAGCATAGAGCAATTCCTACCATTCATCATGACTATGCACAACACCAAACCCAGCAGCAGCGTTGAGTGAATTGCGGTGGCAGCGATACAGAGGACGGAGCTAGTAAGAGCATTTAGCAGAGGCAGGGAATTCTGACGTTATAATTAGAGAATTTGCTGCTCTACTTCAGAGTGATGGAGTGTGTTTCTTTATCGGACAGCCCAGGCCACATACCTGGCACTGTGACTCCAAAGCCAGCCAGTGCCTCTGAATGATCCACATCCCTCCACCACTCTCCACGGACTAAATAAATGAAGCGCCGGATGTTCGCGTGAAAAACTGCCAGAGATGATAACGGGCCTGGAATACTGAACGACCAATACGCTGGAGGGAAGAGAGAAAAATATATTCTCCGAATAGGCAAATTTGGCATAAAATGTTTTGGTAAAGACAGTTTTTATGTAATTATTAGTACTATAATGTCTAAAAAGCAACTAAACCAGAGAATTACAACAATAAGTCAACAAAAAAAGCAGCTATAAAAAGAAAATAATGATGTGTACCATGAAAAAGACCCAACTGATACATTGATGCACTTGTCCTATTTAAAGAACTCCAGGCAATATGAATATTATTATCATATTCAGGGTTCAGAATAAGCGATATCTCAAATGCGATGCATTCGTCATAAAAAAAACTGTTTTTGTATCGCAGCTTTTGCGATACAAAAAATGCGTGTTCAATTGTATATCCAAAGCGCCTAAAAGTACTGATCACTCGTCAATCGATCGTCAATAATATCAATGTAGACTGTGTTGACATGACGAGTCCCGCTGCTGCCTCAGATCGCGAGTCTGAAAGTGGGAGGAGCCACGTGCGCTAAAGTTTGCGTCAGATTCAGACTTCCGAGGTCAATAGCTCCTAAACGCAAAAGTCTTTGCAGATCATACGCAGCCAAAATATTCATATTTATACTGCCAAGTGACAAGAACCTCGTTTTTAACAATCAGATGCGTATTTTGGGCGCAGCGAATTACACGGGTCCAAATGTGCAGCCGGAGCCGGAGCCGAGACGAGTGCTTAGGGACCGTCATCAAATGTGCAGCCGGAGCCGAGACGAGTGCTTAGGGACCGTCATCAAATGTGCAGCCGGAGCCGAGACGAGTGCTTAGGGACCGTCATCAAATGTGCAGCCGGAGTCGAGACGAGAGTACTTAGGGACCGTCATCAAATAGCAAAACGAAAAATGGAATAGAACATCAAATAGATCGGTACAATTTGAATAACACATAAAATACACCATGATGGACGCCACAGCAACCTTTATTTTTCCATCAGAAGCTTAATACATATTTTTTGTGAGTGTAATGACAATATGTAAATGAGACTCCTGCAAATAGTCATCTGATTGATGATGATATGGAAGAAAGTTGTAAATAAGGCCATCTGACCTTGATGATCTTTGTGTTGATTAATTTGTTCAACAACTAATTTTATTTGCAAGTTTTCTGTTTTATTTAAAGAAAAAAAATTTAATTTTTTTTTAAAAGTTAATTAGTTAAAGAGTTTTTTTTTAAATAGAATGTTTACAAATACATTTTAAATAATCGTGTTATATCAATGGAAAATATTGATTGTTAGTCACTCTCGTGTTTTACTATGCAATTATGAAATTGCTATACAAATTTCGAAAAATTAACGGATTGTTTAGCAGCGCCGCTATACAAGTGAAAATCCTTAATCTGAGCCCTGATATTAATGTATCTCCAGACTCCAGAAGTCTGAAGATAAACACATGCGCTGAATAGAATTCAATTGTTATCATGTGTTCATACTACAGGTGGAAAAAGTACCATAGTTTACTTAAAGTTGAATAGTGGCTAGTATCATCCACTTTTTGACCACTTAGTGACGTGGCTAGAATTTCAAACTAAATTCCGATACGAAGGAAATGGCTTAGCGCTCGGAAGAAAAAACAAACATTTGAATAGTTCCAACACAAAATCATTTTAGTTTATTTAACGTCATCGGGTGGTATTATAATAGTTCAGTTATAGTTCAAGACTTGTTGACAGAGATCCAATTTTGTCCTTTTTTTTCTTGTTCGAGTGAATATTTAGTTTTGAGCCTAGATTTAGTATCGATTACTCTCTGGTTATACATTTTTTGAAAACACTTGTAAATTCTCCAGCATATTTCGGTTAAAAGTTTTAGATTTCGATCTCAACAATTCAAACAAATGCAATGAAAGAGTATGTACTTTTTGTTCTGTTAGCGTTTGTATAGGTACATTGTCTTCCCTTTCTGTGCCTGCTCCAGTCGGCTCACTTCACACTGCAGCCAGCCGGGCTCCAGTCATGTTCACATTAGCACAACCGACTTGTTATGAAGCACCAAATCAATAGCCTTACCCTCTTCCTCACACATGCACACACACCTCCAGAGGCCCATCTGTCCCTACAGCCCGCGGTAAATCACCCAAGCACTTCCATCCAATCTGCCAGCAGTCACAGCAGCCTGCGAGCTCAGGAGAGGTTCTGTGGCCGGATCTGTAATCTGCACAGGCCGGGCGACAGTTCACTGCTCCTGATGTGGAACTGGTCTATCCATTCCTTCAAATTCCCTTCAATTCAGTTCAATAAAGGGCTTTATGCTGCACAACAAGTCAAGTATGGCTGCTGGAAAGCCCTATGAAAACATATCATGTGCAAAGTGCAACAGTTGTTTTCTCCAGCTCCATTAACTTTAATGAAGTTGATAGTAACTTTTTATGCCACATGTATTTTCTGGACCACAAATTCAAATACATCCAACTGTTTTATTTTCTTTTGCTTGTGTACACACAATATTTGGACAATCAACTGGATAAGCAAAACATGATCTACAATAGAGCAGGAAGGGCAGGTGTTTCCAGTGTTCTGTGTTGTTCATTTTCATTAAGCGGTGACTGCATTTAAAGTAAAAATTCACAGAAATGTTTATGAATTTACACTGTCCCTCTCGAATGAATAAATAAATACAGACATAAAGGACCCTGTGTCCGTTCGGCCTGATTGTCAGATCACCATTCAATGTATAAAGTTTTGCTCTACATAATTTGCCTCCTTTATTATCCTCTCAAGGACAAAGTAAGGAGATGACTGAGCAGAGCAGAGCTGTGAGCAATGAGGTGTGGTGTGTGCGCTCACCGAAAAGAGCCGACATGTTCTGGAAGATTCTGAGCAGCTCGGGGGTGAGGGCAGGGCTGTTCTCCAGAGTCACCAACCTGAGCCATAACAAGACAGACAAACGCAGGGACATATGAGTATTTTACAGCTAATGGTATATTTTTACACCAGAAGGAGTGCATGTTGCCGCTATTAACTATAAACTTTAGAAGAAATACTTCCAATGAACAAGCTAATGAAACTTGGATTTTCATTTCAGTTTTATTACACCCTAGGATTTGACATTTGTTTGTTTATTGAGGAAACAATTTAAATGGTTGTGATTTCTTTTCATTTCTTTTTTCAAATCTAATTAACATTTTGTTTTTTAACATGGTGTGAAACACTGTTTAATTAAAATATAAGGCTGCAATTTGACATTTGCAGTTAAATGGTCACATTTAAATTAGAGCTGGGTTTCGATTCAAATTTCAAGAATCGATTCGATTCCGATTTTTACGTTTCAAATTTTTTTTTATTTTTATTTTTTTATTTCTCAGATCCCATCTGATTCGCTCCGATTTCGATCTGATTTCCGATTTGATCCGGGGGTTAATGTTATTAAAAATTAAAAATGTATTTGAACCGTTTCCTTCACTTCATGACTGTGTAGAGAAGCAACATATTAAAACTAGTATTATATCAATATTAAACAGCAAATCTTACAAGTATTGGTAGTTACTGATGGCTGGAAGACTGATGAAAAGGTTAAGGGTCAATCTACCTTCAAGAAAGTTAATCCAGGAGTCCTGAATTATCTTTCTTGAAGGTAGATTGAAGTTCACTGAGGGAAATGTAGAAAAGAATTTTAATTAAAAAAAAAAAAAAGATCTTTGAACGTACGTATGATAATCGGTCATTAATATGTGAATCGATGAAAAATCGGAAAATCAATTATTTCAACCCAGCTCTAATTTAAATAGCTCTTTTCTACCGTCAAGGCACTCAAAGCGCTTTACATCAAGGAACCTGTCACCCATTAACACACATATTCACACACCAGTGTTCGCAGACACTGGTGGCGAGTCAGGTTAAGTGTCTTGCCCAAGGACACAACGGCAACATTCCCCTGAGGCCACTGCAATTGCACCTGTGGGCTAGTGGATCTGACCACTCTACCAGAGTGGGAGTTGAACCACCGACCGGATCAGAAGACGAGCACGGCTGAGCTACTGCCACCAAAGTTACACACTACATAGTTTGTCTTTAATATAACTTAAATACTTAACCCCAATACTTAAAACATTCATTATTTTTATGTAGTTATTTTTGAACATAAAGAACAAAAAACATACACACATAAAGAGAGCAGAGCACACAAACACGAGCAGCACAGAATAATTACAAGAAAAATCAGGACACACTGAACTAAAAAAAAAATCACATCTAGTCAAAACACTAGTCAATTTGTCCATTTTCAAATTAAGTCAGAAAGTGATTTTTTTTTTTTTGTTAGTCCAGTCCTTATGTGTGGGTGCAGATTGTGCCATCCTTTTTTCAGGAGTATGCTCCAAAGATATCCATTTATTGTGTCAATGGCAGGAGTTTTGAGGCCCAAATACATAATTCAGAATTCTGCAGCATTTTATCGATTTCAGTCCAATATCCTTGAGCAATAGGACAGTTCCAGTACAGGTGATAGCAGTTTGCTTTCTGGCAACCACAGTTTCTCACACAGTCAGTCAGCATTTTGACATGGTGTTATGAAAAAACATGACATTTCTCCTTCCAAACATGTAACTCTGTGGTTCTCCACTATGATGTACATATATTTATAGAGTTCAAGGCAAAAATCACGTGATCAGTGATCTGCCAAATGGGCCAATCAGATGCACCGATCCCACTTTACATGACAGTCATCATATTTGCATTGAGGTAGATGATCTGTAGTAAGTTATTGCATTAGTGTCATTTAAGCTCCATATGAAAACCTCTTTTGTTAAAACGCGCTCTGATGTGGTCCTTTAAGTCTCGATGTAGCTGCTCCCGCTCCCACCTTGCCTGGTCAAGGACAACAACACAGAGCAGCCACGTGTTTCTGTAAACGGAACTACGAGCTCAACTGCTTGTCTTAGAATAAGAAGAATCTAAATTAAGATAACAAGTAAGACTAATAGAGGTTCAGAGCGAAATGTGTCGTCTATCAGCCATATGAAGCGAGTCAAATCACCTTCAAAGCTCTTCACCACCTTGCCCCCCCCTACCTGTCTGACCTCCTCATCCCCCACCGCCCCACCCGAGCTCTCCGATCCTCCTCCTCTCTCACCCTGACTTCACCAACATCCCGACTCAAAACTTTTGGCGACAGAGCATTCTCCCGAACAGCACCCCGACTCTGGAACTCCCTCCCCCAACCTGTCCGCCACTCTCCCTCACTCACAACATTCAAATCCCGCCTAAAAACATACCTCTTCACCCAAGCCTATGACCTCCCCTACCCCTAGCCTCCTCTACCCCATTGCCTACTCTTCTACCCCCTGTTATATCCCCATCTTTTTCTCTCTACTTCTTCTGTCTTGTTCATTTTATCTGTATATTAATGTGTTCTGTACGTGTTGTCCCCCCTGTCTGTAAATACCCCCCCTTTTTTTATTATGTTCAGCGTCTTTGGGTCACTGAAAAGCGCTATATAAATAAAAGTTATTATTATTATTAGGCCCGAGCGCCACAAGCTGGCGAGAGGCCTATTAATCTCGTAAGGCCGTGCGAAGCACGGCTGCGAAAGTGCGCACGTAGTGCGCACGAAATCGAGCGCGAAGCGCTCGCCCACTTCCAAACACTCACTAACGCACTCCTCCACTCATGCACGCCCCGTGCATACTAATTAGTTGTAGGAAAATGGAACATTACCGTTGTAAACGGGCGAAGCCCGTGCAAAAGTTCGCACTAAACGAGCACTTTACATTCGCGGTCGTCATCCCCATATAAAGCACTCATTTGCGCTAAGTAGCTCACGAATACGTTCCCCATCTCTTGCATGTTCCGTGCATATAAGCATGTAATGCAAAAATTGAACATTATTACTGTATAGAGGGCCAAAAACACAAAGTGGGCGGAGCCCACTCAAAATTATCGAAAGTACCCGTCAGTGACCAGGGACCCACACCATGAGGTAGGAAAGCGCGAGCGCTTTCCGAAAATGTATAGTTTATGATATTTGAAAAATGGGAAACATTGTTTTCGCATCGGAATATTATTCTTTCTTTCTTTCTTTCTTCTTCTTCTTCTTCTCGGGACCAACCCCCCTATTTTTCACCCAGTGAACATTGACGAAAAGTCACAAAAATTTGCACACCTCTAAAAATCGTGCCTCTCTACATTCTGGCTATTTCCCTTTTCTAAAATAAAAAAAATTGGCGCGTCAGCGCCACCAAATGTACCAAAAATGCATTGAGAGATGGGAAATGACCCAAAAAAAATCTGATCGTAGAATCATGAAATTTGGCGCAGAGGTAGATGGTGACAAGAGAAGTAAAAAATATTATTACGGCAACGCCGTCCCCCGAACCAAATGTCGGCCATATTGCTTCAAAAATGGCTAAACATGACTTCGGAGTTTTTCCAAACGTCGTACTTTTACGAACTCCTCCCAGGGCGTTGGCCCTAAAAAGCTGAAATTTGGTGAAAATGCTACTGAGGAGTGGGACATCAAAAGTTATCCAAATTACATTGATACCTCTCACGGTCTCTGTGCGGCGAAGCCGCAAACTGTAACTAAAATTTCAGAAATCTCCCATATTTAAAATTTCTGCCGTTTGCGCAGATAAAGTCCGAATTGCATCAAATTAGAATCAGTTGTTAAACTCTTTGCCCTAAACCTACTTGAAGTGAAATAAATTCATTTGGCGCCACAGCGCCCCCTACAGATTTTATATGGAGGTTAAATGTTTAGTTTTGCGAAATTATATGAAATTTGACACACAACTCAATTTTAGCATCCCCATCAAAAAAGTCAATGAGACCCATGTCATAATTGTTATGGCGTTGCCCAACGATGACCGAAACCTTTCATGTTATTCCAATGGGGAAATCGCCAGAACATGTTTACACTTTAGACTTTCACAAACTCCTCCCAGGGCGTCAGCCCTATTAACCTGAAATTTGGTGGGACTCATCTTCAGGGGTGGACCATCAAAAGTTATCCACATTTTCATTCAAAGAGTCACGGTGTCTGTGCGGCAAAGCCGCACATTTTGCCAAGAATTCAAAATAAAATAGCTTTTTGATGGTAAAACAAAGGGGAGAAGATGTGACAGCGTCACAGATTCAGCAGTAGGCGTAATAAAAGGACAATTGGGGCGCGTTAGCGCCCCCTCCTCTTGCTGCGTGGCGGCGGTGTGGCGGCGGCGTGGCGAGGGCCGATCATTGCCGCTTGCGGCTATATTTATTATTATTATTATCAAATGGTTTCCCACTGAATCCGCAGAATGTGCGGAATTCACTCGTTTACGCACACGCTGGTGATTTACTCAACAAAAGCGCTAATTTGCCTTAAATGTAAAAAGAGTCATGGCCCGGTGAAAATTGTTGCCTTATTTTGCTGAGAAAATGTGCTGGGAGGAGGAAAGCCTGCTCCTATATCCACTCTGTTTGGCTGCACGCTGTGCCAGATGCGCACCACCTCATGATGCGGACATGAACAGCACAAGTATTCATTTAACTCACGCGGTTAATTGATGAGCAGAAGCACATTAATGCCTAAAATGGCCACAGAAACTCCGTCGATCATATAAACTAGATAGATTTGGTCGAACTTCATATTATCAAAAGCACTTTTTAATAATAAATTATGTAAATTTAAACACCGTATTTTCCGCACTATAAGGCGCACGTAAAAGTCTTTAACGTCCTCAAAAACCGGCCGTGCGCTTAATAGTCCGGTGCGCATAATATGTGGTTTATTTCTGGTTGTGCTTACTGACCGCGAAGATATTTTGTATGGTACATGGTGTATAAAGAAGATTTGGGACATGCGACGCTGATGTGCGATTAGATTACAGTACTCCGGAACCGGATGTCCCAACAACATGTGCAATGCATTCTGGGAACAGTAGTCTACCTGCACACGGCACACGCGACACTTTGTCAAAACGTTACACCTACCGGTAAATGAAGGACCCCAAGAATCTTGGCCCAAGATGGCGCCTGCCGAGAGACCATTGGAACTCTTATAATATTAGAAATGCGCTTACGGGCTAAACTATCAGTCAACTGTGGGAATCAAAAGGCCGGAATCATCACTGAACTGCCGCGTGGGTCCGAGATGCGGGATCACATGACTAAAGAGATTTTAGCACGGAGCACTATCGGCGCTTTGGCTGCTTTTACCATTATGCGCCCCAGCAGACATTAAACCGGGACACACGGGACAAAGTATGTGCGAAACCAGGACAAATGCACCGGAACACGGGACGTAAACAATCGGGGCTGTCCCAGGTAAATCAGGACGTCTGGTCATAGCTATGCGGGATGTACTTCGGCGCATTTGAAGGATTTGATGACGAGGAATGAACAGAAAAAGTGAGTGTATTGTGATGTATTTTACGTGTTGCAACTGAACAAGGCTGGGAGTTGTTGTGAATACGCTAACGTGTCTTTTAGCGGTAGCAGAGTGTGTTCTGTGTTTGTATTTTACCTGTTTACAAGTGATCTTGACTGAGAATTGATTTGGATATGCTAACGTGTCTGTTAGCGATAGCAGAGTGTGTTTTGATGTTGAACAATGTTGATCTGAATGAGTTGAACGCGTTTCATAAAGTTCAACTGACTCTGACTTATCAGTCTGTTTTGTTTATCTTATGCGCTTAATCGTCCGGTGCGCTTTATTTATGGACCAGTACACATGGTACACAGATAGCT
This sequence comes from Eucyclogobius newberryi, assembly GCF_026437365.1. Classification (NCBI taxonomy): domain Eukaryota; kingdom Metazoa; phylum Chordata; class Actinopteri; order Gobiiformes; family Gobiidae; genus Eucyclogobius; species Eucyclogobius newberryi. Next base: position 28,479,020 of record NW_027316278.1, on the reverse strand, counting down.
GATGGTGCGCTTAATAATCCGGTGCGCCTTTTTGTGCGCAAAATACGGTATTTTTATTATTAACCAACGGAGTCCTGTGCTGGACCGGAAGTGCGAATACAACGGAACTGCCGAAAAAAAGAGGGAAAAGTTTGTTAATATTTTTGTTCATTTGATTGGGTTCAATATGCCTTTACCATTAAAGGATGCCATTTCAATGCCATTGTTGATTCTCGAATGTTATATAAAACTCTCTGGTTGAACACAACATAAAAACACAACAGGCAGATGTGATAAAATGTGAATATATGATTATATTTCTGTGATGTATTTTATCTGCATAATAGTGATATTTTATCTGCATCATTAGTCTAAGAGAAGAACGGGTGTGTGACAGCATTTATTTGTGAAGGGGTCGTAAAGATGGAGGGGGGGTGATAACCCAGAGGAGTCTGGGTAATGTTTACCCAAGGCTTGATCTCTACGGAAAAATACCAAGTGCCTTGATGTGAGGCTGACCAATGAGAAATGTGACCCGCCTATTCCAGAATATCTAATAAAACCAACCAGCATGGGAAAAACAGGGTGAGACGCGGGGGTGAGACGCAGGAGGGTCAGCCAGGCTCCTTACAACGGCCTGGCTGACACAGTCCCCGCGTTTTCTCCCATGCATGCCATACAAATGTCTGATCTTTCTGTGTCGTTTCATATTCTAAGTTGAATTGTGTTCTCTATGTGTTAAGGAATAGCATCGGGTGTATGTCTAATTCCATGACATTTTCTGGTCCTATCGAGCCGGACGACAAGCAGCCCCTTCGCGGAGATTGACGGGTGAATCGGTGAAGTCTGTGCACAGCTAAAAGGAAGTCCACTTTTCCCGTGGCCGCCCATCGCACCTCAGTCTCCGCGAGGAGAGCGCGTCGTTTCGAAGCAGCAGGAGAACACAGGCGACAAAGAAGGTCAGACAAAACATTGTGTGTGAAAAAGAGTTAGCCATAAAACGTTTTTATGCATTAGTTTGATATTTACTGGAAAAATATTGTATGCTTTTATGCGCAGTTAGGTATTACTGAGGAAATACCCAGTTTCATATTACTGAGGAAATATTTTAGGCAGTTAGGTATTACTGAGGAAATACCCAGTTTCATATTACTGAGGAAATATTTTAGGCAGTTAGGTATTACTGAGGAAATACCCAGTTTCATATTACTGAGGAAATATTTTAGGCAGTTAGGTATTACTGAGGAAATACCCAGTTTCATATTACTGAGGAAATACGCAGTTAGGTATTACTGAGGAAATACCCAGTTTAATATTACTGAGGAAATATGTGTGAATGTAAGCGCTGTGCACGAGCGAAGTAAGTAAGAGAGAAGTGTGAATGTGTGAATGAGGATTAATAAGTGATTCACTAACGAGTGTGAGAATCACAATTAATCATTCAAGGGTCACAAGGCGTTATTCTGAGAGATCTAAAATTTGCAGTCACGGGTGAATCTTAAACACCACGTTTATGTCCGGAGGAATCTAATATGGAATTTTCTCTAGAAGCTTGACATTAACCGTGACTGTAAAGCAAGTAGCATTTCTCTCAGACGACCGAGACCAAATAATGCCAAAATTATCACCCCAAACTGTAAAAAGACAAAGGAAAAGTCATAAGAGGATTTTGGAGGGAGACTTCCAGTGTGCTCAGATGACGTGGCAGAGAGGGGGAGATAAGGGGGGTCAACAAGATAGGAGAAGGGAAAGCAGTTCAGAGGACGCTCTGAACTGATGAAATAAGTAAAGCTAAACTCAGCTGGTTTTAAATTTTAGTTAATGAGAGCTCTGTAGAACAAATTTAAGGGTTTTGTTTGATTGACAACAATCAATTATAAAGATTTCATTAAATTTGATAAGAGATGAAGATGAATTCAGATTTTTATAGATGGCCAATATTTTGGGGGAATGTGATGATCACAGACAGGACACTTCCTGTCCCCGACATAGAAGACAAAAGTTGTGTTTTTACGGTATCGTGTTTTTTGAGTGCACAGAACAAAGCTACGTTTTGTTTTGTTTTGTTTTGTTTTATTATTGGACTTGACGGAAAATTATCTTTTTGGACTTAATGCATGACTAGATGAAAGTACAGGACAAAAAGACAGAAGTGTTTTTAAATTTAGAATAAAATGCAGGCACGGGCCTGGGAGTGATAATGTGGGTAAATGAGTGACTACTGATGTTTTTGGACATAGGAGTAGAATGGGTAGTAAGTAAAGTGATAGTAAAAGTTATATCAGTAACTTATTTATTTGTATTATCATGAGGAAACCTCGTATTGCGATGTAGACGTAAGTGAGGGAATAAGTTAAATAGTGACGTCCGATGTCCTCCTTGGAAAGACATGAATGGGTCATTAACTAAAGGCAAACGACACCAAGTCATAAAAGATAGTCAGAGATAAGGGGCTATTGACTGGCAAAGAATCTGGAGGACTCAGGATGGAGCAGATGTCGTTATCTTTACGTATCACAGTGACAATTAACAGCAACACCACCTCAGGGGGGGTTGACGTGATGGGTAATAGGAAAAGCTAAAATTAACAGGGAAAGAATTTGACATTCTAAAGTAAATACCTGAAGGATTGTTGAGATTCAATCAAGAATTGAATAGATTTAAATTAGACAATATCATCTAAATTTAGACGCTATAGAAGTTATGAAAACCAATGATAACAGGACTTAAACATTATAGGACTCAGGACGGAGACAAGAGATGGTTAGACTGATAAAATGATGTGCCTTATAACCAAGGGGAAGGTTTAGAATCATTTTGATTGTTATACACATATAGACTTGCTAGAACAAACTAATACACAATGTTTGTAAAGCACCACATGAGCAGGTGTGAGAGATTGAGTTTGAAACTCACCTGAAGCACATATAGAAGATTAGCACATATTACATTAGATGGGTGATTTTATTCAGGCCACACCCACAGAGGAGATGTTAAATTTGATGAAGAATTCTAAGTTGTGAACTGACCCTTAAGGCCAGCTCAACGGGGGAATTATTGAGATAATTAGTATTGTTTGATGTATTTGACTCACACACACACACACACATACACACACACATACACACATGCGCGCACACACGTGGACACCAGACTTTTAGAGTTTGAAACTTTTAGAGTTTGAAACATTTGGAGTTTGAAACAAATGGTGGTAAAACAGATAGGTTTGGCAGTGTCGGATTACAGACACAGACACACAGGGTGGGGGCCCAGCGCCGTGTAAGGGGGGGCTCAGCCAGGGATGTGACCACTGAACTGTGAAAGGTCAAGAGGTGACATTGCGGAGTTGGAGTGACAGACGCAATTCCATCTCTTCCTTGATTACATCCTGGATTAATGAACGTTGTAAACTATCTGGATTATTTAATTTTGTTTAAATGTAGTAGTTTGAGAAATGGGAATTCCATATCTCAAAAAGGAGGGATATGTACGTGTAAACAAATATTACGAATCAATAATTACTAAAAAAAAAAAATTGTAAACAAGAAAACTGTTTGAAATACACTGAATTGTCGAAAAGACTTTGTTTATCACCACAGAGAACGTGTTGGAGATGTGGTGTTTACAGAGACGGAGCCAAGTGGACAGCCAGTGGACGGAGCCACACCGTGTCGTCCTCACACCGACCATGGGGAGGACAAGATCATGGGTGCAGCAGACAACACAGCACCAGATTCATAACATCGCAGACGCAGGACTTCGTTTGTATTCTTCGTTTTGTATGCAGAGACAACACACAGATTCGTGTACGCAAAGTACGATACTTTGCTACGATGAACGAGAGCCAGAGGCTACGGTGCGCAGAGTACCATACTCTGTGAAAGAATCAACAGTTATCATCATCACAAGTGATGACGGTAATATGGGTGCTGAACACCTGTATTATGCATCGGACAATCCGGACAATCAGGACAATCGGGACAATCGATCAACATACACAACTGTGTATACCGGTAAATGGAATAAAGGGAAGAAAATAAGTGATCAACTTGAAAGGTTATGAAATGCATGATGTGTAATAATGTACAATGTATAATTGACATGACAGAGGCTGAAGAAACGCAATGGCATATTATACAGCCACTGTTGTTTGCACTAACTAAGATTGTTTTTTATCTGCTACAACATAACTACATGTAATGTTAATGAGATTATGAATTGAGATGGGAAATGTACCAGTTCATATGTGTCATAGGTGTGACCGAAGAGAGCAGTGGAAGGAGGTCTCTTAAGAAACCAAGCGAGGATGTATGGTGGTGTGGAGACACAGTGCTGAGGGCACTTGGAGGCAAAGGGTGTGGGACGTTGTGCCTATGTATCCCTTTTGTGGCCAGCCATGGTCAGAACAAAGACCAGCATCACCCAGAACCATACCGCAGGGTCAAGGTCGAGAGGTTAGTGGACAGTCTGGTCCCAGTAGCACCTGATACAACGTATTTGATTCTATTGGGGTGTCCAGAGGTCCCTGACGAGAACTGACTGACCAGAGAGCAGCGGGTTTAAGGGCTTTCCGCTTGTACTTCTATATTTCCCATCACACCGCACAAATTATAGACAAGATAAATTGTCTGTTTGTCAAATTACAGAGATTGACCAATCTGACTCAAAATTTAGGACAGTAATGCAGTAGAAATGTTGTGGGCCGAGAGAAAAGAAGTGTGTTCAATGTTGAGAACTGTGAATAACTTTTTGAGTGTAAAAGTGTCATTTTAACACCAATATGAAAGACATGTTGAAAACTGAAAAGAATAATATGTTTGGCATATGATACAGTAGACTAATGCTTTGATAAACAGGAGGGAAATGTGATAAAATGTGAATATATGATTATATTTCTGTGATGTATTTTATCTGCATAATAGTGATATTTTATCTGCATCATTAGTCTAAGAGAAGAACGGGTGTGTGACAGCATTTATTTGTGAAGGGGTCGTAAAGATGGAGGGGGGGTGATAACCCAGAGGAGTCTGGGTAATGTTTACCCAAGGCTTGATCTCTACGGAAAAATACCAAGTGCCTTGATGTGAGGCTGACCAATGAGAAATGTGACCCGCCTATTCCAGAATATCTAATAAAACCAACCAGCATGGGAAAAACAGGGTGAGACGCGGGGGTGAGACGCAGGAGGGTCAGCCAGGCTCCTTACAACGGCCTGGCTGACACAGTCCCCGCGTTTTCTCCCATGCATGCCACACAAATGTCTGATCTTTCTGTGTCGTTTCATATTCTAAGTTGAATTGTGTTCTCTATGTGTTAAGGAATAGCATCGGGTGTATGTCTAATTCCCTGACAGCAGATGAAACAGGGGAAAAGATAAAATGGAAAACAAATATTTCATGCCAAAAACCTGACCATAAAAAAAGATTGTAAAGAGGAGGGAAGTCCATTCCTAATGAAGGGCCCCCAAAAGGCTCCCCAGCCGCTTCTGTGCTAGCCATGTTAGTCTCGTTAGCTTGTGAGGCGGTTTGTTTCTCACCAAGGCCTTGTTTCAGCTTTGATTGTTTTGTAGCTTGCTGTACCCATGTTGTGTTTTCAGTGTTTGCTCATCCCTTGCTCCTGTTTCTGGGATTATGTACCGTAGGTGGAACAGTGATTTTTAAGGCAAATTTCAGCAGCGGTGGAGCGATTTGGTGTGTCTAGACCAGTGGTCCCCAAACTACGGCCCGCGGGCCGCATCCGGCCCACTGGGCCTTTTAATCCGGCCCGCCAAGCTTGTCCAAGTTATATTAAAAAATTATTGTTTTATAATAATATAATAATTATTCTTATTTTTTTGCAAATGTCAGAGTCAAACTGATACTGTGGCTGGCCATTCACTTTACCTTTCACCTGTAATGCCCACATTTCCCCAAGAGATGACACTGTTCCCTCTATAAGATCTATGGCGCGCAGAAAATAAAATTCACCACAAACGGCCACTGGGGCAAATCAAGCAGGAAGCCCAAGTGTTTGACACACTGTAGATCTTATGGACAGTAGAAGCACTGTCCAGGGGACACGTCGTGTTCTCTACATTTTTTTGTTTCAAAACACTGCGTGTTTTATTACAATCAGAATCATATTCACTGAGAAATTGGTCTTATTAGTCCCGCAGCGCAGAGCGGACCGCGGCCCGAGGCACGTTCAATAGACACTGGCGTGTCACTATTGTGTAAATGAGACTTTCTTGGCCAGACCTGACTCACGAGTCAAAAGACACATGTGCATCATTATCTGGACCATTTTCTGTGTAAATATCTCATGTCACAGTAACACTCACTCGATGAGTACGAGCTCAGGAGCAGATGATCCTGATGTGAAGACACAGGTAAATCAGCTCACACAGAGTCAAGGACAGAGGGGACAGAGGGGACACTAGAGACAGCTGTGATTTGTTCTAAAGCGGGTCTAAAGCAGGACTAAAGCGGATGCGCCGCGTGCGCCACGAGACCCCCGGTTTAAAAAACGCATCACTACTGCGTTTATGTATGTGTAAATATCTCATGTTACAACGTGGGCACGTGCGGTTTATGACAGGTGCGGCCCTGTTAGTTTATGAATAATATCATCCAGAAATGGTCATGAAGTGGCACATTTTGGAGCAGTTGATGAGCATAAAGTCACAGCAAGAAGCAAAAGAAGCATCAACCTGGACAAAGTGTCCAACCACTGGAGAAGTGAGAAGGACAGAAGTGCAAAAATGTAACATTAAATTCAAAATGTTTGCATATTCTGGTGACATTTATTAAGATTTTTTATTTATGGATATTAATCATTCCATGCTGTTACTACTAGATCATTTATGGGTAGAAGAAATGCTAATAAAAAAAACAGTCCAACACTCTTTAAACTTAACGACTTTTATGCTTCACTGAACGAAACAAAACCTCCGGAGGAAGTACAGAAGATGCTGGTCTTGTTTGGCTCGACCTGCATATGTGAGACATTCAGTGTCATGAACATGAACAAACGTCACAGATCCAGCTTCACTGACCAACACCAAAGGATCGATCCTGAGAATTGCCACAACAAAACTTACACCAGACTTTGATGCAAAACAGGGAGATCAACAACACTGTTCCCACTGAAATAGAAGGTCACTTTTCCTGCTGTGTTTATTCAACTGAAATGTAATTAAATTAATCATTATTTAATGCATTTGGAAAACAATTTGTACATTGAGCTTTGCATTTGTTTGCTTTGTTACAATTTACAGGTCAAATCTTGCGTGTAATTTATAGTAATTCATTCGTTCACACAAACACACCATATTTTCCTGGCCCGGCCCCTCGGCCAAATTTTAGAACCCAATGTGGCCCTCGAGTCAAAAAGTTTGGGGACCACTGGTCTAGACCGACGTCATAACCAAAAGTCCCCGCAAAGCATGCATCCTTCTCTCTTTACAAAACTAAAAAACGTAAGGTTATTGTTAGTCTGTGGAATATAATAATATAATATATATACAAATTTCAGGACATTTCCAGGGCTCTGGGACGTGCAGGTCGAATCACAGCCAACCCTTCTCATCCTGGACTATTTGAGCCACTCCCCTTAGGCAGGAGGCCACTCCCCTCAGTCAGGAGGCTACGGTCCATCCGGAACCTCCCGCCAACAGTTTCTTTCTCTCTGCCATGAGGCTCATGAACACTTCCTAAACACTGTCACTTTAACCATAATGTAATCACTTTCTGCACTAGATATGGAAATTCAACTGTAAATTTGTGTACATAGAAAGCCTATTTTCATATTTTTTTTATTTTCATTTTTTTATCTTATAGCCTATTTAGCAGATTTAAATTGTTTTCCTTTTTGACTTTATATAGGTTGTTTTATCATTGTTCATTGTTATATGTTGCACCAAATCACCAAGACAAGTTCCTATGTTTGTGAATTCTGTTCATTGACAATGGCAACAAACCTTTTCTGATTCGGATTCAAGCCACCTACCACCAAAAAAAATTATCCGGTGAACATTTAAATAATTTATCTTGAATAGCAACATTTCAGACTTGGAAAAAAAAATATTGTGGCACCGTAACCATTTAAGTACTTTAAGTATGTATCTATGAAATGAATATAAGGCTAAAGTACACGCTAGAGAATGTTGTGCCCCCTGGTTCACAATGGATAGAAAATGAGCGTATAGGGAACACTCAGAGGTTTCAGCTGATCAAAGATAAAAGCAGGAGAAAATGACATTGGCTTTGTAGCGTAAACAAACATTTAGGACTTGAGTGTTTACAAGGGAAGATAAAAAACAGGACGCAGACTGGGAAGACAGACTATGGAGCAAGATGAAGGCAGAGGACAATCACTGACTAATTCCCTTTTATTGCAGAGAGACTTCAGTGCCGAGTAAATGTATTAAGAAAAGAGAATGCACTTTATAGCAGCAGATTCCTGACACGGCTTAAAAAACATATGCTTGAAACAACAAAGCAGCGTGAGTGAGCTCCATCGCCCACTGATCTGACTTCAAACACAACGTCTGAGTCAGGCCATATGCATCTTTAAAGGGATTACATTTCCTCTGCAGCTTCTTTTTGTTAGAACTGTGACTGTATTTTGCGGCTTCTCAGCAGAATATTATAAACAGAATTGGCCAGTAAAAATATATATAATTAGCATCTCACAGGAGATTATTGGTCTGGCATCATCAGTTCATCTTCAGGACATTTAGTTAGATTAAGGCACAGCTTTGAATATTGAGCCGTTATTGAGCTGAGCTTACAGGAATGAATGACTATTTGAATTATGAAATATGCATAATGTGAGTGTACAGGTGTCTCTTTACCGCGGATGCACAAAATAAATGTGTTGTACTTTTAGGACAATAAAGGACAAAACATTTATTGAATGCCATAAAACTCAAATCTTAATATTTTTTGAAAATGGTGCAGCCCATGTTTGACATTTATTATTTGTATACATTAAATTTAATGCCTGACCTTTAGTCATTTGAGGAGTACAACCAGTAGCAGTATTGAAGTGTCCATGTTCTACGACATTCAAAGTAAAGAAGAAACAATTATGACATTACATAGAATTTGTAATGCTAAACAGTCTCTCCGCGTCTTCTCTACCTGTGTGTCAATAACGTTATGGATTAATATGTACACGTACGTAAAACCGCTTGCCAATTTGAAGTTTGCGAGGCCGGTGAGAGCGGCGCGTGTGAGAGGCCGGTGAGAGCGGCGCGTGTGAGCTGCGTGTGAGCTGCGTGAGAGGCCGGTGAGAGCGGCGCCGCGCGTGAGAGGCCGGTGAGAGCGGCGCGTGTGAGCTGCGTGAGAGGCCGGTGAGAGCGGCGCCGCGCGTGAGAGGCCGGTGAGAGCGGCGCGTGTGAGCTGCGTGAGAGGCCGGTGAGAGCGGCGCCGCGCGTGAGAGGCCGGTGAGAGCGGCGCGTGTGAGCTGCGTGAGAGGCCGGTGAGAGCGGCGCCGCGCGTGAGAGGCCAGTGAGAGCGGCGCGTGTGAGCTGCGTGAGAGGCCGGTGAGAGCGGCGCGTGTGAGCTGCGTGAGAGGCCGGTGAGAGCGGCGCCGCGCGTGAGAGGCCAGTGAGAACGGCGCTTGTGAGCTGCGTGAGAGGCCGGTGAGAGCGGCGCGTGTGAGCTGCGTGAGAGGCCGGTGAGAGCGGCGCCGCGCGTGAGAGGCCGGTGAGAGCGGCGCGTGTGAGCTGCGTGAGAGGCCGGTGAGAGCGGCGCGTGTGAGCTGCGTGAGAGGCCGGTGAGAGCGGCGCCGCGCGTGAGAGGCCAGTGAGAGCGGCGCGTGTGAGCTGCGTGAGAGGCCGGTGAGAGCGGCGCGTGTGAGCTGCGTGAGAGGCCGGTGAGAGCGGCGCCGCGCGTGAGAGGCCAGTGAGAACGGCGCTTGTGAGCTTCAATGTTTTATGGAGTATTTCATTGTATAATAACTGTAAAAAAAAATAAAGGTTTCTACTTCACGGATTATGCCTATCGCCGGTTCGTTTTGGAACGTAACCCCGCGATAAACAAGGGTTCAATGTACATGGAAAAGCTGGGGACACACCATTTTGGATGGAGATGGTGCAGTAGTTTGTTTGTGGCAGGGGAAATGCCCTGACATAACCCTTTCCTCAGCATCTTCTCATGGTATAGAGGTATAGACGTTGCGACATTCAGTCACAGTGGGGTTGATTATTTTCCCCTTCCCCATCTGTTTCTGTCCCTATGGAGGTGAAATAAGTTCAACTGCTTCAATGCATCACACTGACGTCAAATGGACTTGTCTTCACAAAAAACTTCATTCAAACGTGAAACTTTATGTACATTGTGAAGTGAAAAATGAACTAATTCTTCCAGGCCACACCTCAATTAAACATGCACCAAATAAAGATTGAAACGTTATAAAAGGGTGTGTATGAGCTTACCACAGCTCCAGTCCGTCCTCTAAAAGGTATACATGAGGCGGCTGGGACACATCTGTGCTCAGCTGAATGACTGGCAGAAGGAAAGGGTAGAGGTTCTTACTCTCCGCCCCTAGGCCCTGCAACAACCCAAACAGACATCAAAAACACAAAAATGAGACAATGTACAAAATTACAGCAAAAGTCTACTTGAAACTATCTGAAGATCCATATTCTACTTTGTGTTAGTGCAATTCTTTCATTAGGCGGGATTTTTAGACATCATCAGTGGAAACGGAGAATACTTTTATGAACAGCATTGAAGTTCTTTCACTTTGATGAACAAAAGCCATGTCAAAAGTATTTTAGTACCCAACCTTAAGCAATACTATTTTTACTTTCACTAATGGTGCGTTCAGACGGTGGCGTCAAGACGTCAGGTTTATATTCAAAGTCTATGTGGATGTGCGTCCAGGGCATTTGGGCATTTAAAGCTGGACTTTTGTCCCGGCAGCCAATTAGAGATTACTATCCAGTGATGTAAGTATTTAATTATCCGGAAGGACCAAAACAAACCCACACTGGTAAAAAACCATCCAGATGCAGCTCTGCGAGCAAATGATGATATTCATCAAACTCTAATCGCCTCTGAAGTTTCTGTTGGACCCAGATAAGCCGCCGAGCTGATCGCCTCCATTGTTGTGTTGGGCTTTGTAAAGTAAATGTGCCAAAGTCACTCTCTCAACCTGGTTTGACATCGCACAAAGAACAGCTACCGTGTGGGAAATACAACAACTCCTCGACCGCACATGTGTGTTGGACCTGGCTTTGTCCTATTTTTGACAATCTTTAGCCCTAACTTAGAAACATATGGGTTTGCATCTTGTGTTACTTGGGAAGCCATATATTACCACACTTTCCCTAAAGCTGGTTTTAACAGTTTGAGAGCCACTGCTAAAGAAATAAAAGTAGCTCTTCATTTGAATGTGGCAAAAAAAAAATATATATATATATATATATATATATATATATATATATATATATATATATATATATATATCTTATGGCTCAAGACAAGAGTGCAAAAATAATGGTAGATATGTTTAATTAGATAATCTAGTTAACCACATTTGTTTCTCAAATTGCTATTCCTTTGGCCATCCAGCTGGAACATTTATTTGACCTTTAAGGAGTTGTTTTTTGTTCTGTTTTTTGATATACGCATTAATAATAGTCCAAAAATGATGTGGCTTTCCACCTCTTGCTAAGATTGTATAATGAGAATTCTATGCCTTGTAGAACAAACTGTGACTCAGCTGGTTTTATTGCACAGAGCAGCACATTTTGGAGCCCTAATTTAAATACTTGAATTTACTCGGATATTGGTTCTCCCAATATTTATAAACAGTGTCATTTTTCATATTCTCATATTCTAATTTGCGCAACAGTTAATTTAAAGAGTTATTTCGCAAGTCAACCTCTAAAGAAAAAGTCAACATTTGCATATGTCACAAAAGAGCAGAACATAACCTACCCTTGAGAATTGTCAGGGGCGTTGCAAAAGTATGAACCAGCCACAAAACAAAGTGGAAGGAGATAAAAATGACCCCACTGTCCCAGCTATATACACTTATGTTGAGAAGTGTAGGCTCCATGGAACCGCCATATTTACACTGGCTTTGAACGTCCTAAGAGAATTTATGACGTCCTTGAAACTTCACTTCCTTTCCCCCCCCACATACACTGACCCCTAACTACACAGATAAGACACTCAGTACAAGACACAAATCCTGGAGAAATTTGTGTTTGCGAAATAAGTTGTAAACTGAGTAAATTATGTAATAAAACATGAAATTACTAACAACAATAGAAATGTCTGCAATACGATGCAATAACAGCCAAGAGCTATAATGACATAGTCTGTTCTGTTTGAGGGTAAATGTATGAGCTCAGTACCTTAACCAGGTGAATGAGAGTGGTAAGAATGGCACATCGAAGCATGTTGTGTTCTTCAGACTGTTTCCACAGCAGAGGTAGGTATTGCACTAGACAGCCAACATACGGTTTAATCTGAAAACGAAAAACATTTGATAAAACAATTATGCAACAACTCTTTGATCCAAGTGCTCCAAACATCAACCTGATTTTAAACTATGTATGAGCTACAAACTAAAGACAATTGGAATGGTAATAAACATAGGGCTGCTGGCTATGGAAAACATGAATCGGGAATATTTAAATCATATTTACAATCAATGATAATTGGAAAATATTTTCTTTTTGAGGTGGTAAATTACCTTAGCGTGCCTAAAATGAAGCTAATAAAATAAATTTGATTAGCTCCTAAATTTGATTTGATTAGCACTAAATCCATTAGCAAAAGTAAGAAGAAATATAAAAGGTTTTAGATATTAAAAAAACTCTAGTGTTGCAGAGCTGGGTAGAAGCTAAACAATCATGATGAAAACTGGTTCTAGTGTATCAGAAATGACAGTTTAATGAAAAAGTACTTTGAGGCCTCCCTGTGCCCGGTGGCAACACTATGACTGGACACAGCAACTTTACCATTTTTGTACTCAATACACATACACAAGAACTGTCAAAAAGAAAAACGAAAGGAAAAAAAACAAAGTAGTGTACCGAGAGGACACTGTCCCACTAACCTGGCTGTGATGACATTTTAGTGAGTGACAGGAGTGAAATGAAAAGCTCGTCCCACAGCGTCTGTCGACATTGCGTTTAAGCATTCGACCTCTCGTGGGTTGGAAATCCCCCATGAGCCCAGTAAGAATATTGAATGACATATTTTACAGACTGAGAGGGTTAAACTGAGAGGGTTTAACTAAGGAGAGTAAGAGTGACAGCTCACGCAGATGAGAACCATTGGGGTGACAGATCTTGTAGGCGTATGTATCTTGTATGTGCTCAAGATGTGAATGTGAATAAAGAGCTCAGAAGGGTCGAGGGGAAGGTCATTTTAAGGGGATCTTAACGGTAAAAAGCAGGCAGAACTAACCAGCAAACCAATGACAACGCCCGTTTAAAGAGTTGAAAGATTTCTCTGAGCCGTTTTCCCTCTGAAAGTAAAGCCGTACCTGGATACTGACTCTTTCGATGACACAGGAGATGACGTGGAGGACTTGCATTTTGGTGTCGCATTCGGTCACCTGCTGCAAAAGCTGAAAGAGCAGCCCAAAAATGGACTCCAGGTACTAAAAACAAGGGGGAAAAAGCCAAGCATTACTCGTTTCAAAGATGCATTATGTAACTTTCTGGTGGAAGGTTTGCTACCTGCACGTCTACAGAGATATGCAATTGCTTTGTCTTAAATGTGGTAAACTTATCCATCTTGCATTTATTCAATTACAGGTTTTTATGACGAAAGATAGCTTGAAAAACATGCATTCTTGCTTTGCGCTGGGTCAATATTTATTTACTGTCCTACGGTTTATTGACAGGTGCGGCCCGTATATGTACAACTTCTATTTGCTTTGTAAATTTCGTGTACGTGGCTTTTATTCAGAAAAATTAGCCCGAAAAGTATGGTATTCTCCTGAAGGTCTCCTGAAAGTCGTTTTGCATGCCTACAAAACAACAATTTCAGTATCATCTTGTAAATTACATATCGGCCACCTCGAGATGGACGGACAAAATTATACTTATACTAGATGCAAACTACGGAATTACATGTTGAACTGTGAGATACAGAGCAGTAACCAATCATGATAATGACAAATACTTACTGGGAGGAACTGTTCTGTTCGAAACTCAAAGTCATCGACAGGTTCCGGACGTTAAGGACAAAATCAAACAAAGCTTTATACATAAAAGGAGTTATATAATGTTAAATGTTGTTTTCAGTTGTTTTAACTCTACAAAAAAGAAGTTACTCAAGGATATTGAGCTTGAGTGTAGTGGCGGTCTCGATGCGCACCTGTGGGCAAAAGAAAGAATATCAAACAGAAAATTCAAAGTGAAACAAAGGCACAATTAAAAGCTCCATACTTAGGCTCAAGGCAAGTTAAGTAAGTAAGAATGTGATAAATGTGGGAACTTCAAATGAGGTTTAAAATAAAAGTGAGAACAGAGTGGGAACTCCTGGCAGGAAATATTCACACAATCTTCTTTGAATGCAGAGTGCTACCGAAATGTCTCACTGAGCATGAAGCAGATGCTAAGAGGAACGCTGGTAGAGCCAAAGTAAGATTTGTAAATAAATAGCGGTGGCCCCGAATATAGGGTTTACAAGAGAAGACACAGAGAACTGCTTGGCCTTTCTTGATTTTTCCACTATCAGAGGAGAGGATGGAAGCTCCAAACAGAAGTATATAGGAAACAATCACAAACGGCTCAGTTAACTGGACAAACTGGACAAACCCAAAAAAATATTGGGAGGCTCTATCCCTTATGTCTTGGGAATGTCTGACAACTACAAAGGCTTTTTAGACAGCAAAAAAATCCTGTTTATTTTAAACACGGCAACACTTTAAGGACAAGATGCGCACACAAAAACAGAGTAATGTATTGTATTCTATCAGATGCAGTGAAGAAAGTTGTAAAGACCGTTACAGGTGAGACTAAACAGCCACTGCACAAGAGGCTGTATCAGGACAGAAGACATGCAAATTCAGGATTACAGAGCGTTGTGCATCTTCATCTTAAAGCTACAAACCACTCTTCTGAAGACAGTGAGGTGAAGATTCTAAGCAGGAGAAGAGATGGTTTGAAAAAAGATTTGAAGCCATTTTTGTAAAAAATAAATAAAAATAAAAAATTTAGAGAATCCTTCTTTTAACCGACATGGAGGATTTTTAAAAAAGTGTCCAGATGACAATTGAATAATTTGCAAGGGATGTCAAGATTATTTTCATAAAAACATTTAATGATGATAACTGATAAACATCCATCCATCCATCTTCATCCGCTTTATCCGAGACACTTCCTCTAACTCCTCCGGGGGGATCCCGAGGCGTTCCCAGGCCAGCCGAGAGACAGTCTCTCCAGCGTGTCCTGGGTCTTCCCTGGGGCCTCTTCCCGGTGGGACATGCCTGAAACACCTCCCGAGGGAGGCGCCCAGGAGGCATCCGGAACAGATGCCCGAGCCACCTCAGCTGGCTCCTCTCGACGTGGAGGAGCAGCGGCTCTACTCCGAGCTCCCCCCGCCCAGCCACACGGTGGAGGAAACTCATTTCGACCGCTTTTATCCGCGATCTTGTTCTTTCGCTCACTACCCAAAGCTCATGACCATAGGTGAGGGTAGGAACGTAGACCAACCGGTAAATAGAGAGCTTTGCCTTTCGGCTCAGCTCCCTCTTTACCACAACGGTCCGATGCAGCGACTGCATCACTGCAGCAGCTGCACCGATCCGCCTGTCGATCTCACGCTCCATCCTTCCCTCACTCGTGAACAAGACCCCGAGATACATGAACTCTTCCACTTGGGGCAAGTGATAAACATGCCCCTCTTAAAAGAATCAGGTTCAAAAATAAGAATAATGCAGACATGGCAGCATTATCTCGAGAGCATGAAAAGGCCTGGGCAGAAGCCAAGGCAACCAAATCAGCAGGAGACTGGCAGCAGTTTTGTTATGAGCACAGCAAATATGTTTCTACTGTTTAACTCATGTTTTTAATTCCACAATTCACACTGAAAATATCCCATTACTATCTACTATTACTACCTTTGCACAAAGGAGGCCAAATAAATGATTTGGGTAATTACCGTTCAATCTCAAAACTGCCAAGCAAAACTGGAGAGTTAACAAGTGACCAGGTGCGTGCTTTCTTAACCAAATATTCCATTTTAAATAGCTAAAGTCCGGATTTAGATGAGTACTATCACAGCTGGTACCAGAGTTAAAAAAAAAATATTGTTATTGCATTGGACAATCATGAATGTGCTGCTTTGTTTTTGATCTGTCAAAGGATTCTGTAGCGGTCAATCGGTCAGTCAGGTATGCCGACTTCAAATGCCTATTTCCCTTTTAAGCAACCAATCAGGATCACAAGGAGAATAATAGTGTCAGAGCCTCAACCTGCCCAACACTCTATTGCCCTTATTCAAATGGGAAAGGAATCAGCTGATGATAAGAAGCCTCAACATTTTGTAGTGAATAATTAATGGAACAGACTCAAAGCCGGCTGGAAAAAGAACCAATCATATTTGATCAACATTAGACTTACTAAAAGCCTGTCCGTGGCAAATACTCAATTTGCAAATTTTTTTTTAAACATATCAACATTAAAATTAAGCTTTTTTTTTTTTTTTACACAGGGCAGTACAATTAATCAAATGTTAATCAAGACTGGGTCATTTCGTCAATGATCATCTTGGGTCTTTTAACTGAGAAGTTCAAAGCTAATCCTCTGTAAAGTACAGTCAACAGGTGATTTGTAGCAGAGTTCAGATTTTTTTAGAAATAAATCGAGGTATTTTTGTGTTGCACTGATTAAACGTCTGTCTTGATTATGTCTTGTTGTGTTTTAAAATAAAACAAATACATTTAATAAAAAAATGAGTGGGGTCATATTGCTCAGCCCTATCTTGATATGAAAGAGATTTGCATTTGAGTATGCAAATTTTATAAACTCAACGTACATCACATTTTTGTTTTAAAATCTTTATTTTACGTAACATCAATAATTTAACCTAAATACCCAGTGTACTCGCATGAGACAAATCTACAGAAGTATGTTGTACAGTTAAAGTATCATATGTATGTTTTATGATAATCACATTCAAAATCTTCAAAAACATTCTTATGGATAAAAAATGTACTACAGAGGAATATTTTGTATCTAAGTCCTATTCAATTTGACCTTTTAAAATTTGAAACCATTTCAAGTACCGGGGTCCCAGTACCACTGGTTGAGAAATGGGAACGACTGGTTAATCCATATACTGAAATGTATACATTACAGCCCATAGCTGAATAAAGGCTGACCAGTGACACAGTTAAAACACAAACAACTGTTTCAGTGAAGCTGCACTCATTAACATGTAACAAAAGGTTCAATGGTGAAAACAAGCAGCACCCGCACTAAAGCGCTAATGAGCAAACGCACAGCTCAGAAAACAGTGATAAAATATGGCCTGCTCGACAATGGCTCAAAGCATTTACTTCACATTAATATTTAGAGTACACGGTTACTCCAAGAGCCTGTGTGAAGACATTCATAGTAACTTACAAAGGAAAAAATATACACGGTTACACAAAGGTTTGAATATTACTTATTTTCATTGGTAGATGCTGACTAGAATGTGCCTATGATTTTGATGAATCCTGAGGATGTCACAAATGAAAAGACCTTTTCTTTGCACTAGTGGGAAAATTATAGTTATTTTTGTACGATGATCAGATACATTAAGATAGTTTACTTATGGTGCATGTTACAATAAATGGGTTTTCATTGGTAATTGATAGAAATGAGGGTTGATTAAGAACTAGACCAGAGTTCTATCTGAGGCTTTTTATGGCAACATTTTTTAAAGAATTGTTGTGACTTTGTTTTCATAATGTGGCACATGCAGTAAGTTTGTAGACCATTTGCTTCATGGTCACCCCCGATTTCATACAACACTGCCTTGTCTAATAAAGCCTGCGATTTATTATTACATTTAAGAAAATATATATGTTAATAACAAAAACATGTAAATAAAATTCCCCCTCTCAGTTCTGCAGTTATAAACAGAAAGTGAATGGTTTGACTACAATGACTAGGTCAAAAGATAAGGGGGCGTGAAGCAATTTTTCAAACTTTCTGAATGGTGCGTGTTAAACTGGAATATTTCCCATGAAATTAGAGGAATATTTTGTATATATATATTTTGACAGTCAACAACAACAAGACGCCATCATGTACACGACGTCAGTCAGACAGCCCCATACTGCATCTACGAAAGCACAGACAACTGCCTTGATCTGAAAATATCTTACTAAAACAACTTACTTTTTCGAATAGCCAAGTCGATATTTCACGAGGTTTAGGAAACTGTCTTCCGTGAAATGTCGGTAGCATAGCATTGAACCAGACTTGCCATACATCGCCGATTTGGGATTCCAAAACATTCTCCTGGTAACTTGCGGTCAGCGACAAGGCATCATCACCATTCTGGGGCCCAGACACTACATTTTCTGTGTCACAAAATGGTGATGACACCCTGTCTCTAACCGCATGTCTCTTGATACGGACAAATTGTGTCCAAAGACGTCCTCCACCCTTCCGTTTGGGCCACTCAAAGAGCCCGCTTCCTTCATGAGAGCAGTGCAGTGCGACACATCTCCGTGTCATTGTAGATAAAAAGCAAAATTTGTTGTATAAAACACAAAATTCCGCTCGGTTTAGTGCATGTGAGATAAGAGTATAATTCCGGCTATTGCAATCTCCCAGTGTGTCGTCACCGATTTTGCGACCACAGTCAAAGCATTCGGTTACCAAGACGGCTGCTATGGCGCGTTCTCGGGTTTGGCGGAATGAACTCATAATTTTTTTTTGTCAATGGTTAAAACTAACCGTCCAGACTTCGTTGTGAAAAAAAGAAAGCTATATTCCACTTATTAATTTTCTATGGTTTATAACTCTGTAATTAATGGACCAATCCACATTAAACAAAACTGGAACAAAAGTTCAACTCTGTCAGAAGAAATAAATAAAAGGAAAATAATTTTAGGCTCAGAAAATGGTGCCATCGTTCTACTCCAAAGACATGACTGTTGCCAATTGAAAGGACGTTAAGACATAAGATTAATATGACAAGTTCGTGAAGCCAATTCCAAACAATTGATCATCTTTCAAAAACATTAAATCCTCCAGAGAGTTATGTAGGCCCCTGCCTAGCATCTGAGATAATGATATAAAAATTCTAGAACATGAACGCAACCCATTGCAAGTACAGTAAATGATACACATTTGCTTGCGGCATTCCAAACAGGCAGAACTGTGGGAGAGACTCCATAGGCATCCACTGATGAGATGCCCTACAGCTTCATGGTGCCCTGGAACTCTCAGAATGAATGGTATGTCAGCTGGGTGCCATTAAAAGATTCTCTAAACTTAAAACCTCTAGCTTATGTGAAATGATGCTATGAAAACTGTACTTCTATACAGATTAAGTAGCATATTCGTGCGTGAAGAAACAACATTACTTATTTAGACTATTATGCAACAATTAATCCCTATATTTTCCAATCATCACTGCTTGAGTCCAAGCATGCTCACTGCAGGAAATCAATCAATAACTCCATTATTGGTACGCATTCATAAGTCTGGCATTAGCTGAAATTGCAGATACATAAACTATTTTTCCTTAAATAGGAAAGCATAGGAAGGATAGTCACTCAAAAGTTTAAAAAAAATTAAAGACAATTGATCCATTATTAACCCTACAAAAGTTTGATTTAGACAGCTCTATAATCTCAATGTGCAACAGCTCCCGTGTGTGTGCGCGTGCGTGTGTGTGTGTGTGTGAGAATATATATAAACATTTACTAAATAAACCTAGAAAAACTTGTCAATTGTAATTATTTAGATGAAATCTAATTTGAAATAACACACTCATGTTAAAACCCTGCTGCATAATAGTAGTTACTGCATTTATTAGGCCCGAGCGCCACAAGCTGGCGAGAGGCCTATTAATCTCGTAAATGAATGTGAAAGTGCGCACGTAGTGCGCACGAAATCGAGCGCGAAGCGCTCGCCCACTTCCAAACACTCACTAACGCACTCCTTCACTCATGCACGCCCCGTGCATACTAATTAGTAGTAGGAAAATGGAACATTACCGTTGTAAACGGGCGAAGCCCGTGCAAAAGTGCGCACTAAACGAGCACTTTACATTGGGATGACGACCGCGAAGCGGTCGTCATCCCCATATAAAGCACTCATTTGCGCTAAGTAGCTCGCGAATACGTTCCCCATCTCTTGCATGTTCCGTGCATACAAGCATGTAATGCAAAAATTCAACATTATAACTGTATAGAGGGCCAAAAACACAAAGTGGGCGGAGCCCACTCAAAATTAACGAAAGTACCCGTCAGTGACCAGGGACCCACACCATGAGCTTTCCGAAAATGTATAGTTTATGATATTTGGAAAATGGGAAACATTGTTTTCGCATCGGAATATTATTAGGCCCGAGCCCCAGCAGGGCGGAGGGCCTATTGCTCCCGCAACGCTGCCGAAGGCAGCGTTGCAACTGTCTGACCAAACATGCGGGCGCAGCCCGCATGTTTGGTACCCCGTCGCCCCTGGCAAGTACAGTGAACTAGCCCATGCCGAAGGCATGGATCATGCATACTTACTCCTGCTATGACAGAAATAGTCAACAATGAGTGAATGGGCGTAGCCCATTCACTCATTGTTGACAACAGCAGCGCGAAGCGCTGCATTCCTCCAAAAACCCTCTTGGCATCGTCCCGTACGCGAAAATCCATGCCGCAGGCATGGGTCATGCTTGTATCTGCTCAAATCAATGGAAGTCTATGGGGAGTGGGCGGGGCATCCCGACGGAATAGGGAGTGACGAGCGCGTAAGCGCTCGTAATGATGATTCCACCCCATGACGGCATCGGGAAGGCTTAGAGCTTTCAAACGATGTATAATTTGTTGTTATAGTGGAAACGGCTATATTGTTTTTGCTAAAAATATTATTATTTTCATTTTTATTATTTTTCTTGTTCTTCTGCTTTTTGAGCTCTAATTTGACCCCCTGAACATGCTCAAAAACTCACCAAACTTTGCCCAAAATTCAGAATCGGCGAAAAATTTTGTTTTTTCTGGGCCATTTTTTTTTTCGTTAAAAAATGGCGCGACAGCGCCACCGACAAAAGTCAAAATACATTGCGCCTATGGGAGACGCCCCGAGGTCAACTTTGGCGTAAAGCTACAAAATTCGGGACACGCATTCCTCTCGTGAGGACAAAAAAAAAAAAAAATTGTGGCCACGCCCCCAGACTTACCCTATGGCCGCCATCTTCCTTTGAAAATGAAAACACGCTGTGTTAGCCATTTTGTTCACGTCAAACTTTGACGAACTCCTCCTAGGGCGTTTTGCCCACCGACTTCAAAATCGGCGTACGTCCTCTGGACAAGTGGGGCATCTAAAGTTATCCAATTTTTTGAGATACCTTTACCGGTCTGTGTGCGGCGCAGCCGCAAAGTTGGACAACTTATTTTGGAATATTGCAGATCTAAAAATTGCTCCCATTTGATCAAAACGAGTCCGATTAGGACCAAATTTGAATCAGTTGTTAAACTTTCAAGTTTGGACCAGTTTAGCATGACAAAATTGAAATGGGCGCGATAGCGCCCCCTACAGAGTTGCCTTTAAGTGAATATTGATGGACAAAAACTGGTTTTACACAAATGTTCTAAACTTTGCCCAAAATTCTATTTTGGGGTCCCGAGCAAAAGGCCAATCAAACTTATGCCTTAATTTTTACGGCGTAGCCGTAGCCATGACGGAAACCTCCCATGTTATCCCTATGGGAAAATTGCTAAATCTCTCGAATATCCACATTTTTCTGTTTCACACTTTAACGAACTCCTCCTAGTGCGTTTTGCCCACCGACCTCAAAATCGGTGTACGTCCCCTAGACAAGTGGGGCATCTAAAGTTATCCAAATTTTAAGGATAACTTTTACGGTCTCTGTGTGACGGAGCCGCAAACTTTTCCCTGAATTCTGACTATTTGGCCTTCAGAGTGGCCTATAAACAATGACATTATATTTTGCACAAAATTCTAATTTGCCATCCTGATCATAAAAGTATGAGAGCCAAAGTCATATTTTGTACGGCGTAACCGTAACGATGACAGAAACATCCCATGATATCCTTATGGGAAAATCGCGAAATTGCTCAAATCACCACATTTTTACGCTTCACACTTTAACGAACTCCTCCTAGGGTGATTGTCTGATCAAGCTCATATTTGGGGAAAATCATCTACACAAGCGAGGCATCAAAAGTTATCCATATTTTGATTCTAAGTGCTACGGTCTCTGTGTGGCGGACCCGCAAATATATGTCAGAAATGGGAAAACAGCGAAATCTCTAAAATGACCACATTTTTATGCTTCACACTTTAACAAACTCCTCCTAGTGCGAAAGCCCGATCAAGCTCATATTTGGGGGAAATCATCTACACAAACGGGGCATAAAAAATTAGTCATATTTTGATATTAAGTGGTACGGTCTCTGTGCCGTGGAGCTGCAAATATACTGTCACAAATGGGAAAACGCCAAATCTTTGAAATGTTCACATTTACGCTTCACACTTTAACAAACTCCTCCATGGGCAATAGCTCGATCAAGCTTTACTTTGGGAAATATCATCTACACAAGCGGAGCATCAAAAGTTATCCATATTTATATTCTAAGTGCTACGGTCTCTGTGCGGCGGAGCAGCAAATTTGACTGACACTTGTGTTGATTTGCACTGGATTGGCCATGTCCAATGTGTCGCCGTCTGTCAAGTTCTTTTTTAATTCAACACACAATAAGGGCGCCATCTTTATCAAGTCGAAAGCGCAGAGTCGGAAGGCCGGCGGCCCGCGAGGGCCGTTGGATGCCGCTTGCGGCTTTAATTCTTTCTTTCTTTCTTTCTTCTCGGGACCAACCCCCCTATTTTTCACCCAGTGAACATTGACGAAAAGTCACAAAAATTTGCACACCTCTAAAAATCGTGCCTCTCTACATTCTGGCTATTTCCCTTTTCTAAAATTAAAAAAATTGGCGCGTCAGCGCCCCCAAATGTACCAAAAATGCATTGAGAGATGGGAAATGACCCAAAAAAAATCTGATCGTAGAATCATGAAATTTGGCGCAGAGGTAGATGGTGACAAGAGAAGTAAAAAATATTATTACGGCAACGCCGTCCGCCCAACCAAATGTCGGCCATATTGCTTCAAAAATGGCTAAACATGACTTCGGAGTTTTTCCAAACGTCGTACTTTTACGAACTCCTCCCAGGGCGTTGGCCCTAAAAAGCTGAAATTTGGTGAAAATGCTACTGAGGAGTGGGACATCAAAAGTTATCCAAATTACATTGATACCTGTCTGTAGCAAGAATTTCAGAAATCTCCCAAATTTAACATTTCTGCCGTTTGCGCAGATAAAGTCCGAATTGCGTCAAATTAGAATCAGTTGTTAAACTCTTTGCCCTAAACCTACTTGAAGTGAAATAAATTAATTTGGAGCCACAGCGCCCCCTACAGATTTTATATGGAGGTTAAATATTTAGTTTTGCGAAATTATATGAAATTTGACACACAACTCAATTTTGGCATCCCCATCAGAAAAGTCAATGAGACCCATGTCATAATTGTTATGGCTTTGCCGTAACGATGACCGAAACCTTCCATGTTATTCCAATGGGGAAATCGCCAGAACATGTTTACACTTTAGACTTTCACAAACTCCTCTTAGGGCGTTAGACATATTAACCTGAAATTTGGTGAGACTCATCTTCAGGGGTGGACCATCAAAAGTTATCCACATTTTTATTCAAAGAGTCACGGTGTCTGTGCGGCAAAGCCGCACATTTTGCCAAGAATTCAAAATAAAATTGCTTTTTGATGGTAAAACAAAGGGGAGAAGATGTGACAGCGTCACAGATTCAGCAGTAGGCGTAATAAAAGGACAATTGGGGCGCGTTAGCGCCCTCTCCTCTTGCGGCGTGGCGGCGGCGTAGCGAGGGCCGATCATTGCCGCTTGCGGCTATATTTATTATTTACTTTCATTAATGTTGTAAGCAAGTATAATTGAGAAAAGGGACAAGCTTTTTTATTGGCCTGCTAATGCTTTATTAATTATGCTTCTCTAACAATTTAATTATAGCATAATCCCACTTGATCTAGCTAGAATAAGAAAATTCACGTTCAGCATAACGTTTTTGGAATCACAAGAGAAAAATATAGCCATATTCTTAACACTTTAAATTTAAATAGGGATGTAACAATATGGGTCGGTTGATTAATTCATCAATTTTCTACTGTTTCTACTGTAAAGGTTCGTGGGTGACAAGAGCCTATCCCAGTGACTTTGGGCCATAAGCGGGGTATGCCCTGGGCAGGGGTAATCTCATTGCAGGGTTAACAAAGTCATATACACAATACCGTTCAATGTTGCTTTCATTCACTACTAGCAATTTATGGTTGCCAATTGACCTAAAATATGCATGTCATTGGATGGTGGGAAGAAGTTGGAGACCCGGAAAGGATTTTATTTGCACTCTTCTTTTTTATGTCTTAAACTGTTTTGTGATTTCTGTCATGTCTTTGTGATTTTTATGATTGTGTTTCTATTGTGTGAAGCACTTTGCCTTGTGTAGGAATTGTGCTCTACAAATAAACGTGCCTTGCCTCCACCAGGCCAAGTTACAGGCCAGATCTGCAGAGAGGCAACCCCTGCTCACAGTTTACACCTTTAACTGTATACTTTAATTAACAGGATGGCTTATGAAGAACAAGATATCAAAGTGACAATAAGTGCAACAATAAAAAATAAAAGCAAGAGTCTTGAAAAATTCAACGGATTGGGATAATACTAGGCCAAAGTTACAGGGAAACTGTAGTGCTGTGCCCTGTGGAGAAAATTTGAAATATAATTGCTGCTATTCCACACAGTTAGGAAATTAATTGTCTTTGTGAAGCGGCTGAGCATATTTATGGCCCGTTTCAGTCATAACAACCCCAATGTTTTTTCTGAGGAAGTTGAGTAAATAATTGTAATTGTGGTGTGCCAGTGCGTTTTGACAGGCTTACCACCAGGTCAGGGTCCTGCATCAGGCTCAAGATGACTTCATACAGCAAAGGTCGGAGGTCAGGTTTGAACTTGACTGAGATCCACTGTCCTATCAACCAGATGACACGCCGGCGGATCAGCTTGTACCTGTAAGAAAGAAAGACTGTTGTTTACAGACTAGTAATGATGGGCCCAACGAGTCGAGGAGCCGACACGTGTCGAGCTCTGAAAGTGACGCTTGTGTCAAGCTGTATCGCTAAGAAAAGTCACATGACCAACTCATCTGTCATTTGGTATCGCTCGTGTCAGAAGCACCGCTGAAGCTGCAACGCAAGGCTCAAGTCTGTTGCTGTGTCTGTTTGTTTTGTGGTTCATTGGTGATAAATGTTTGAAGGATAATTGTGATCTTTCACAATAACTACTACAAGCTCTATTTTACTATAATTTTTACATCAATTCCGAGTCACTATATTACTTATATTACAACCTACTCTATTGTACAATAGGCTGTTATTTGCTTTAATTACCAAGTTATCTCTTATTTGTAGATCCTCAGAATGCATTCTGATTCAGGGTTGGCACTTTTGAATGAACAAGCGCAGTGGGCCAACCTATTTTAGACCACCAGATAGAGTGCACCAACACTGTCAATACTGTGTCCACAGTATTGGAAATGTGTAACATTGACGTGTCAATGCATCCATCACGGCAGACTCGGGGTTTGCATTGTCATTGCGACATTGGAGCTTGCATTATGCAGATCGCAAAGTTGCGCGATGATTTGTAATTATTTGCTGCATTAATCACGTATTTGTTGCACATCTGAAATATGGGACTATTACTAACGCCAAGAGAAGACGTTTAACAAAGGAAAACACTGTAAAAGATGTGCCGTGTAAGTGGAGAAGTGGTATTTTAGCCTGCTAGTGCCAACTCAGATCTATAACCACAGAAACAAACTGTGTTGAAGAACAAGGCCATCCCCTGTTCCCCTAGTGATGTGTAACGAGTTCAGAAACAGTGATGAACACAGATAAATCCCAACTAAAAATGGCTTCCCTGATATTATATTACTTGTTAAGCTTATGTGCACAATTGACAGTAAAAATACCGTAATTTACTTTAATAGTTATTATAATATAAGTGGCCTACCTTTTACAAAAATGCTTAACATACGTACCTGATACATTTGTTTTTAATATTTGAGAAACAGCTAAATATTTTGAGTGAGAGCAAAATATTGCAATAATATCGATATTGCAGAATTTATTTATTTTTTTACTTTAGAACACTGGAAAGTATTAATACCAAATACTTCTCACTGAAAGTATTGATACTGTATGTAAAATGTGTAAAGATTAGGGCTGGGCAAGTTAACGCGTTAACTCATCACTTATTTAACGCAATCAATTATTTTAACGCGCGTTAACGCAGGTGGGATTCCCCTGGTCCGCACCAGTTCTAAAGCCTCGTACAAACCGCTGCGGCCGAATCACGCCCGACGCAGAATTTGAGCGTGTGTAAATTAGAAAAACAAACGCACCGGACGCGCGTTCTCGACGCGCTGGACTCATGTCCATAGAATACACTCAGGAGCAGACGTCCGAGTCGTCCTGCACATGCTCAGTGGAGGAGTTGTGCTGTGCTGCTTTTTCTTGTGGTGTAAATGGAGTTTAATGTTGGACCATGGCTTTGGTTTATTAACTTTACAAAGTCAGCGGCTAGGCATCAGCCAAGGCAACCCGCCGGGGGGGCCAGCGTGAGCAGGTCCCGCCGGGGGGGCCCGCGTGAGCAGGTCCCGCCGGGCGCCGTAGCTGGGGAGATCCGCGAGAAGGGCCCGGCGCGCGTCTTGAAAACGTGAATAATCTGGTGCCTTAACAACTGGCTTAGTGCAGAGGATTAAAAAAAAAAACAGTTTTAGGAATCTACAAACTTTTCTGGCTCTTTTCAACGCCCTGTCAGTGGCAATAAGCTTTAGTTTTGTGTTTGATAACATTGTTTAAGTTAAAATGTACACAATGTATTTATTTGTATTTAACTGGTTTTAAGTGTTTGTTTGCACAACTAATGTTATGGCGCTTTAGTGTCAAGTTCTAAGAATTTACAAATTGTACTGAAGTGTTTTCTGGTTTAGGGACATTTGGTACTAGACTGGTTCTGCTGCTCCTAAAATGTGTTTTGAGTGTCTAATGTTTAATGAGATTACAATGTTTCTGACGTTACCTCTGAAGTGGCCTGTTCATCTTTAATGATTGTGGCTCAGGATTTTGTGGCAAGTGAATACTTAATATTTTATTTAACTGCTACTGAATAAAAATGCTGATGCACTTTACACTTCTTTTTAATTAATTTTGAATTTTGCACGTAAAAATATGATTAATCGTGATTAATCAGGGAAATAATGCGATTAATCGCAATTAAAAATTTTAATCATTGCCCAGCCCTAGTAAAGAATAATGTTAAGAAAGGACGCTATGATACTACTAACTAATTTCCTGTACCCAAAATGCATATTGTGCACTGCCTGTTCAAAGAAAAGTCATCACTTGGATTTATCTAAGCAAATACAGCAGGTCGTCTCCTCAAATCATTGGGATCGAGCAGAGAAAACGTGTAAAGAGAAGCAGAAACTTAATCTACTCCAGATCTGAACCCCAGTGAGAGTGTTTGGGACGAGCTGGAGAGGGCTTTGTGCAGTGGTCACGCTCATCATTAATGCAAGATCTTGATGAAAAAATAAAGCAACACTGGATGGAAATAAATATTTTCTTACTGCAGAATGTTTGCTGTAATCAAAGCTAAAGGCTGAAGCATTTTTCTTTTCTGTGGCGACTTTTTTTGGACAGGCAGTGTAAACATTTTTATTACATCCAACTATTCAAATCTGTACATTTGCAAATATAATTTAATTTTCTCTATTATTCACATCTGAGATTTCAATTGCTTTTCGTCACTAATATAGCTTTTATTTTACAGTGTAATTTTGAGTTGCTGTGTTGAAGTCATTTCCCTCATGGATCAATAAAGTTAGAACAATAGTTTCCTTTTGAGATTACACATTGATTTGTTGTATTATTTTTTTTTACATTTGTCGCATCCATTTTATGAAAGTACTGTACTAAATATCTCATTTGTTGGTTTCTCTGTTGGCACAAATACTAAAATGAACTGCCACCTAAACATAGAGTCCTTGCCGTCATCACAATGGAGACAATAACTTCAGGGGAAGGTGAAAGTTTTCGCCAACCACTCGGGTTCTTGGCCATAAAAATGCTTTATAACTATAATTGTAAACATCTGTGGATAAGCTCATTATTATTGGAAGTAGCCCGAACAGTATGGGAAAGCTTCGGTAATCTCTCGAGCAAGTGCAAGTGTGCAGTGGAAAAGGCTGCAAAGACGAGAGGGTTGAGGTGTAGTCATTCAGAACAAAAGGTCACATATGACTCATCTACACTGATACAGCTTCTTTCAGACAGGCAGCAGGGGTCTGTCTTCTGGGAGAGCTGAACCATGACCGCATATATACCACACATCGGGGGACATTTGAAATGTCTGAATTGTCTGCCTAATGTTTGATTGTTTCATTCTCACCACATCATTAAGGATGAATGCACTTGGCTTAATTCTATTCAGTACCCCAAAGCGGTCATGGTAGTGTTGCTTAGGGTTTTCAAAATAGAACCATGGAAAACCATGTAAGGCCATTTCAATTCACTGTCATGGTAATTACTTTTTTGGATTGTACACTCAAACTGTTGAATTTAAGATATTCAATGCCGTTACAGGTAAATAGATTAATAGGACTTTATTTTTAATTGACGTGAACTGTAAAAAAAAACTGTGGTGGTGGTATGGTGGTGGTATGGTGGTAGTAGTAGTAATAGATATTCAATGCTGTTACAGGTAAATAGATTAATAGGACTATATTTTTAAATGACGTGAACTTTAATTAAAACTGTAGTGGTGGTGGTGTGGTAGTAGTAGTTTATTTCATTCCATCAACTTAAACATGGCTTATAAAAATATTGATCATGTAGTGATGACCAAAAGAGTTTAGGCAGCCCTAGTATAGTATCCATGGGTTTCAGTCACGTGACTTGTATGATGTTACCGCCATTATGAAGACCTCACAGGCTTTCGCCCATCTCCGCTGTTAGCAGTCATAGTTATGAAAAACAATGCATAACATTAGTCATGTGTGCATAACTCATGACTTCAAGAAGACAGAAGTTATGGGCTCTGGGTTATGGGTCGGCGAGTCGCGACACTTAAAATCAGAGACAACTTGCCACAACAAGCTTTTGCGGGCATTTACATCCAAGCTTCCTCGTCGACAAGTCCTTTGCACTGGACAAGCTATCAAAGCATTCAAGAGCACAGAGCTTGTGTGCAGGCGAGTGATTGTCTGACCCTGAAAGACAATCAGGTTTGTCAAAACTGTCTGCAAGTAGGCTAACATTTATTAGCGTAGCCACGAAATAATAAGTAAACTAGCATTAGCCAGCTGCTAACTACCTGAAACAAACAGCTTCATCTGAAGTGTAAGTAAGTCCACCGGTCCCACCTGAACACAAAAATACATTTCTGGAGAAACATGGGGTCTATAGTTGACGGATCCAAGCGAGCGTTTTTTTCTCTGCAGATCATACAAGACGTCACATGTATGATGTGGTGGGCTCAGGCTCACAAGACATCAAGCACACAAGGGTGGAGGAGAGGTAGAGCTACAAAGCAGGCAACAATCAAAGTCACAACTTCACCGTTAATATGGAGCATGACTATGATGCTAAATTACATCAACATGCCACTTAGGGCGGCACAATATGTCGCAACTGATTAAATAGTCAATTAATTTATTTGAATGTCCAAAGCAAACAAAGGTATAACCAGCCTTTACTTGCTAATCATATTGTTTAGAACACTACAATCATGTTCTCAAATGAAATGAGTTTAGATATTGGTCTATGTCACTGCAAAGAAAAAGTGCAAGTCGTTTTGTTTGCCATTATTATCCACCCCTCCTACATTACATTAGTTATTTTATGCACCAGAGCTCAAGACTAACCTTTTGGTTTTGTTGCACTGGTGCATTAAACTTTAATTTTCTGTGTGGGCACTTGCACCACATTTAAAACTAAATTAGAGCAACATACTTTGTGAGAAAGGGTAGAAATAATGAATTATGTAACTACAATATATTTACAAAGCAGGTGAATGTATTTTAATTTGTAAGGGCCATGGGATATATTTTGTTGTTAGCTGAACCTCGTCAGTGTTTTGAGTCATGAATAAAGACAAGACTTGATATTACGCGGCCCGTGATGAAACCAAGGAAAGGGCGTTGGCCTGGCTTAAGCCGTGTCATGTAACTGCAAATGTAATTAATCTTCACATTCACCATATCGTCATCATAATGTATTTTGTTCCCGACTAAATAAAAATAAAACACTAGACAGGCAACAATAGGGACAGGGTTATAAAAGACGGCTGCATGAGTGTTTGTATAAAGAGGACTAAACATGGGATTCACCAGAATTGCTACAAGAGTTCAGAGACATAGGCGACAGAGGAACTTCTAAATCAGAGCTCACAACAGTGCCTGACAAGTGTTCAAATGAGCCTGAGAGAATGGGAGACTGGCACTACTTAGTCTGGGCTCTGCATCATTATAAGATACATTATAAACAAAGTTAAAAGCGGAAATTTTGCCTAAGCAACTCTGATGGAAGTTATGTAGTCAAGAAAAGGGTAAGGGATAAATCAGGTAATTGAAGCAAGTTAGCCTCTGTATAATAATTGGCTCTTAGAAGGATTATTAAATCTAAAATGCCTGGAACTTTTTGCGCATGAATTTCTCACAATAGGACTCAAACATGTGCTGCACAGCTTATGACATGACGAGTGATTGGTGATAACTCGCATAAACGTTTTAGGCTTCATTATTTTAGAGTGCTTCCAAGTATATCACAGGGCGTCAAATTATTACATTTTAATGGGCACTTTATGAAAAGAGCACTTACACAAGCATGAAGACAGTATGGCTCCAGCAACTTTAAAATTGCAAGTACTCAGCATAATGGGTATGTACCGATATATATATATATTTCTCATGCTGGATTACTGAAAAACAACTGAAGGTAAATTTCTGATAACCCAACATTATAGTATAGTTACTTGTGCCGCTTCCTTAAAGCAAATTAGGGATTAAAAAACATATTTCTTAGTTTGAGTGAAAATAATTGCAATCAAATCACAATATTCCTTGAATGAAAATGGAAAATTATGATCGACAAAATCAATACATACTATTATTCATTCATGTTCTACCACTGTTTCGACTTAGCTGGCTGCAGGGTTACTTTGCAATACTGTTATATCAGCTGTAGATCCAGCAACTGTCCCCGAGTAGCATAATTAGGTGGGTTGATTATTTTATATAAAATGTCACTTGCAAGACATGGAATCAGTGATGAGGGTTGAGTAGGACACACACAATTACCTTCACATAGAATGTGATCTCACACCCAACATGGGGGACAAGAGCAATTTCCCTCTTGATTACTTTGTACTTGGCAATGAAATATCTAAATGGTGAATTCACACATCTTGAATCGATTTCTCGTATTACAACAAAAATCAGCATTTATACCTTTCATCTGTATTAAATATTATTGGCTAATAGAATGGTGTGATGTCCTCTGAAACCATAAAATTCAATGTTATTATTTTGTGATACAAACTGCAATGTATCGTCTAGAAAGGTGTTTTATCATCATTGTGGTATCAAAATCAACAATAGATCAATTAAAAAATGTCCCCTAGTATAAGAATAGAGTTTAAAATGTTTGTGTCATGACAATATGTTGGTACTAAGGAACATAATCGCTTTACTGTCATGTCTAATTCATTTGGGATGTCCTTAATGCAGACATATGCGTTTTTAAACATGTTTTTGGTCACCTTGGCATTAGTATTTCACATTTCCTAACTTCAAAAGAAAAGATTCTCGCACATTGCCACAAGTAAAATGTATTTGGACATTAACAACATTTCTTCATGCCTGTTGTGCCTGATGAAGGCCTAATGTTCATCTCATAATAAATTCATTAATTCAGTAAGGCAGTGTGCCGAAATCTTTTCTACTGATGTATTTTGGGCTGCTCTGTCTCCTCCAACGCACCAGTCTACAAAATACTGATGTGTAGAGTTCTTATTCACAAACACACTTTGTTTCCAGCATGATATTTACAGTAGGTGTCGAGTGTTTTTCAAACTTCCTATAAGTGATCTGTTCTTTTCTTATCTTAACCCTCTCTGCTGTCAGCAGTGGGAATTGGACAAAGAACAAAGAAAAAAAAGAAAAAAGGAAGGCAGAAATGATCAGAGTGCAATGATGGACTTAAAATGAGGGCTTTTTCGTGGGGGAAATGCAACTTCAGGCATGTTTTTGATGAGAGGCATGATGGGGTTAAAGGCTCAAAAATCTATTCTCTCAAATGTGCATGAAGCAGAAAAATGGAACTTTCTATTGGTACTTTCTTAGTAGTAGAGGTAAACTGAGGACTTGTGCAGCTATGGATGTGATGTACCGGCACCTGCAGTGAGTGGGCTGTACTACACACACAGACACACACAGACAGAGCAACACCTGCAGCCCCTGCACTCAGACGTAAGCGCTGACCCCTGCGGCAGACCTTGTGTGGGCTGCCCTCTTTGTTTTGGACAGCCCCTGGTCTCTCTACGCAGGGCACTTCTTTGTTCTCCACCACTTCATCACGCGAACCCTCCAGGACGTCACTTTTGACAACATTTTATCATTCTATTTCTATTCCCATGATATTGTTTTCAGAAATGTTCAGCCATGTAAGGAAAAACTACAAAAAAATGTGCTGTGAAACGACGTTTAAAATCATAATATACACAAACAGGAGTGGACATTCATTATTTATCATTCTAAATGATGTGAAGTACAGCCAAATAGCACAATAATTTAGCTGACATTTTGCATAAAAACATATGACTTTTATGTCAGTGTTTAGGTCATCATTCATTTAAAAATCTATTTAAAAACGTGATATGTAGGGATGGAACGAGATCTAGTGCCATGTGATGGGCGCAATACTGATGATCAGTGGAAAAGTTTCTTAATTTTTTTTTTTTAAATCCAGATAATCTTGTTTTTTGAGAATTATGTCTCATCCCAACCTTAGTAACATGTAAATTGCATTTTAAAAGTTATTTTTTGAGGCATCATGTAACCATAGGAGTAAAAGATGATGAGCAAATGTACACTTAAGGATGTAAATTAAAAAATAAAAATAAGATTAAATGTTTCCCTTTCATTTTTTAGTTTTTAGTTTTTGCCTTAACCACTCGACCACCGGAAGCACAGCATTTCCCTTTCAGCTTCCTTCGCTTGGCTCTTTAATCATTTCCGACTGTGCGGTTGGCAATAATTAATAGCTGAACTGAGGTTAATAGTCAATTAGTTTGACTTGCGTGGAGAAGATGTGAAAATGTTAAGTACACCATTCACTAGACACCACTAATGACATTAATGCTGCCTGATTAGACCGCACCGTATTCACATACACAAGATGATACTTTAGCTTAATTTTGGCATTGGTGCGTTTGAACATCACTTTAGAGAGAAGTCAGACAAAACAGCAGCTTTGAGTGTCAGTGAGTGAGTGAAAAACATACCCAGCCAGCCACAGCCACAGAACTATTATTACTACCACATCCTGCTTCGCTTTCAGGGGTTTTCAAGAGGCTTTTTTTGAAAATCTCATCATTTTAGCTTTAAAGATACTTCACTCTAGTTCCATTAATTTAAGTTGATAAGGGCACAATGACTAGGAACCTCTGCTGCCTCTGCAACCTACATGCCTCTGCAACCTACAAAACAAACTGAGGGTACATAAACTTCTCCCTCAGACATCTAGTGGGACAAAGAGGGAAATAGTTTTTGACTAATGAAGATGATTATATATATACATATATATATATATATATATATATATATATATATATACATATACACATATATACACATATATATAGACACACACACACACACACACACACACACACGATCGCCCATCATTGGTTGTGTTTTGGGACTGTCATACTGTTCACAAACACTGGACAGGCAGAAGGGAAAGAAGGCCATGGAAACCAAATGGACAGGTGGCATAAACTTAACCAAAGATCAATTGGACACAAATTATGATTGAAATTCATAAAATGGGAAAGTGACCTTCGGACTCAATTTGAAAATGTACTTGTTTGACAAACTTTGGACTAAATGGGACAAATACGTTGGACAATTTATGGCGTGAGCCTTTTTGATTTCTTGTGTGGTTTTGCGTTTTGTTTTACTCTGTCATGTTTTGTGTTTTTTGTAGTAAAATAGATTTGTAAAGATGGAAAAATCTTGTCCATCTTTACAAATCTATTTTTCCTCATCACTAACCGCTCAGCCACCATGCCGGCCCATATCCCGTATGCTTGTTGACAATCACTGTTAAATAACAAATGCAGTGCCATACCTGTGATGACTGACTTGCAGCTCCCCAAGCAGCTGATTTTTGAACCACTGGTCGAAGTCCACGTTATCAAAAAGCTCATAGGCGGCCAGGCCCACTGCATTGTACACTGCAAGCATACAGAAATATACTTACATATAATCCAATCAAACTTTATTTGTATAGCACATTTTACCAGCCAAAGTCTCTAGAGTGCTGCACAGAGTACAAAATAAGCACAAGCAAAATATGTTAAAAAATAAAAGTAAATAAATACATACAAACCACATAAAAAAATAATTAAAAACAATATAAAATATACAAAATAATAAAAGACGGTCAGAGGACCACACAATTCTCATGCCGGGTTAAATGCCAGTGAATAAAAGTGCAATTTTTAAATGAAACTTAAAAGCATCAACTAAATGTGCAGTCTTTATGTGGGAGGAAGAGCGTTCCAAAGTTTGGGGCCGACAACAGGAAAGGCCCGATCGCCCCGTTTTATGTGACAAGAAATTGGAACTGGCCCTCAGACCTCAGCGAGCGCACAGGAGTGCAGGGAACAATGAGGTCTGAAATGTACGCGGGGGCCAGTCCATGAAGCACTATTAAAAACAAAAAATAACATCTTAAAATCAGCTCTAAAATAAAGTGTAGAGGTAAAAGCACAGATCACCCGCTCCAGGTCGCTAAACTATTTGAGTCTAGATTAAAGCCTGAGGTGATAAAATCATACTTTAGCAAACTTTTACTTTACTGGAAAAAGTTGTGACATTGGAATGTTTACATGAAAACTAAAATAATTATATTATTTCTACACCTTTAATATTTATCATATGGTATGAAAACTGCAAAACCTGATCGGAGGGCCCATGATCAGAAACAAATCCGATAATTTAGCTGTTTAAATATAATTTTAATAATCTGATAATCTAATAATCCGCAGCCACTGACAATATAATGATCTATAGTGATCTATAAGATAACTCAAGAATAAAATGATGTTTTTTTAGGATTCAATTCAATTTCATTTCATTTGGTAACGCCCAAAATCCCAACAGCAGTTGCCTCGAGGGGCGAAAATCAGATTAAACCATGTTCATAAGGACTTGGCAATATCCCAGCATTCATCATGTAAAGAATCAGAATCAGAAAAGGGTAAAGTTAAACTGAGGACAGTCAGTCGTTTCCACATGGTCTAATTTTCATTTCCATTTTCTGCCGCTTTATCCGGGGCCGGGTCGGGGGGGCAGCAGTCTGAGCAGGGACTCCCAGACTTCCTTCTCTCCAGACACTTCCTCTAGGCGTTCCCAGGCCAGCCGAGTAACATAGTCTCTCCAGCGTGTCCTGGGTCTTCCCCGGGGCCTCTTCCCGGTGGGAAATGCCTGAAACACCTCCCCAGGGAGGCGACCAGGAGGCATCCGGAAGAGCTGCCCGAGTAGTATGTGTGTGAAGAAATTTGGTTACAATTCAGGCAACAGCGTTGTCAGGGCACTTTTAAACCTAAATTCAAGTCTAAAGCACGCGCTGTTACCATACAGCTGTCAGGTAACTTATCTGAACAGCTGCTTCACAGGAGAACGCCAATTTGTAGCATCTGTGTGCTATGAAAAGGGTCCCAGCAGGTGGCTAGTATAGCCTGGATGCAAATACAGAACATCTCATGGTTTTCATTTGGTCATTAGAGCATGAGATTTGGAATTTAAGATGTTTTATCTTGTATCTTTACATTTCTACATTACAGGTGGGTGATATTGACCAAAAAAGTATCCAATTATGTTTGGGGATTTTCCGAAAATTATATTTGGACAATATTATTGCACCCTATGAGAAATGTGCTACAACACGCTTGAGGTTTAAGTATTACACAAAAAGTGAAAAACCACAAAACCACACAAGTGCAGTAATATTATCCAATATTGTTATACTTCCACCTCCCACCTCTTTCTACATTATGCTTTCGGAAACATTGAATGGCAATACATTTCAGCGCAGTTATAATACGTTTCATTTGAATCGTGTCACCCTGCTGTTGTAAATCAGCCATTAGCTCTTTAGCCTTCTTTCTTAGTCACGATTACATGGTGCTGCTAATCTCACCATTTAATTCAATCATTGTAAGCGACATTTTATCACCACTGTCAACCCACTGCTGACATCCCCACAGGAATCCATATTTATTACATGTCTCTCCATTAGCCTTAGAAAAGGCCCTTCATACATGCTGTGGTGGTGTAGAAAAAGCCAGTGTTTGCAAAAAATATATAAAAAAAACTATAAATAATTTCCATGAACTCACCTGCATCCTTCATCAGTAAATTAACAGAGTCTTCCACATTGGTTGGACCTAAAAGAAGCAAATTTGTCACCCAAACCTTGACACAATATGACTCAGAGCATTTAAATAACAAGTATTTCATCTTAGATCGAAATAAAATTTCATTTCGATCTAAAACCGTTTGATAAGCCCAAAAATACATTTCCAGACGTATTTGTTACAATCCTTTTGTACAGGGATTTAGTCGTTAGAGCCGCCTCCAACAATGCCACAGCAGCGCTCATTAGTGTTATTCAACAAATTCAACGTGAAACACTAACACTATCAATTCCAAGAGAAACCATGGGCAGTGTACCGAGATCGATTACTGCCCAGTGCCGTTCTGAGTGGAGTTTGTATGTTCTACCAATCTCTGAACAGGTTTCCCTACTTCCAAAAACATGCTGGTCAAAGTCGGACCAGAGTGATCGCAATTAGCAAATCACAAACAGTCACAGTTGCAGCCTTGATCTGATCTGCGGAGTTTTGCTGTACAAAACAAATGTACTTTATTTATAGAAAAATAGAGACTTCCTTAATATTTACAATAGCTTTCCTAGAATGACATGCGAATGACATATTAAAAAAGGCAAGCGAATAGATAATTGACCTTGAAGATTCTGCACCATCTCTAGGAGCACTGGGGTCAGTGTCTGGCTGTAGTTGTGGAAGATGTCCAGAAACAAAACTTCTGTGCAGGGCTGAAAAGGGAATGAACATGTGAAATACAGGCTTCACAGATTAAAGCCCTTGCTATACAGTAGGTTGTTAGAATTTGTAGAATTAGTGGATGCTTTTAATGTGCTTCATAGCACTGTTTGATATCAAGTCCAGTGGAAATTACACACTCCAAAATATTTCAGAACAGATATAGCTGGGAAAAATACCACATACTCAACCTCTTGGAAAGACAGTGCATCAGCATTTTATTCTGTTGAAGCTTATTGGTTTCTTTAATGCAACAGAATGATAAATGACGGCTTAAACTGAGCCAACGCACAACTGTGTTTTGTGTATTGTCTGTACATCGAGTCAAAGGTTAAATGAGGTCTGAATATGAGCTACACAGCCCTTTTGTACGGGAGGTCATTTCTAATCATCTGTGTCGATTGGCGACCTAAGTATGAACTAAGAGTGACATTCTATACATCTGCTAATTTAAGACTGCCCTACAGTAAATATCTGCGAGTAAAAAGGTCCAAGCTACTGAAAAGACCAAGCTTAAAATAAAGTAAATATAAGTAGGAGAATATACATTCAAATAGTCATCCCAAAAAGGTTTGGTCTGAAGGATTCTAGATTTATTCTTTGACATTTTTGCTGGGAGTGTTTAAATAAATAATTTAAAATAAAATAAAAATAAAAAAATCAGTCCTTACTGATTAGCTTGGAATGTTTTCAAGTATGGCATTAAACTTATCTCACATCGGTGGAAAGGCTACCCCGCTAAGTATATATTTTTCACTGTATTTTTGAGCAATAAAAACCCCTGTAATTGAATCATTTCAAGATTGCTGCACTAACATCTCCAACAAGACAAGCAGAGGGCCGACCCGCCATTTGTTACAGAGTTACAGAGTAAAAGTAATAGTAATAGTATGGAAAGTATGGGTTGCAGTGGGAATCCCTTTAAACATTTGCAGTGTCAATGAAACAGCACTGCTCTTCAAAACAGCAGCGCACATGTTTGTCATCCGGCATTAAATGAATCAGGACAGTCTGGAGATGGAGAGGTTATTAGGGACGGAGGGGAAGGACTGACAAAAAAAAAATAATGAAATAAAAAGGAGGAGTGGATGGAGATTATGCCCCGACTCAAACAGCTGAAGATAAGCCGGAGCTGCGTGACTTGACACTGCCTGGGAGATGAAGGCTCAAGCCCTGGGGACCACCGGGAAGTCTAAAGCTGAAGTCTAAATCTGCATACTGCCTCTGAACTAAACACTGCAGAATGTATACGTAAATACGCGCACCCGCTCGGGAGACATGAATATTTCAACAGATGTGAGCGATCGGTATGTGCTAAATTGGGTATTGTTGAAAAGCTGTGTTTTGACTTACCCGCAAACTGTATTTCCAAGAGTCACCGCCGGTTTCTTCAACAGCTGAGGAGGGGGAGGAAAATGGATCAAAAGATTGAAAACATATTTCAAGGGTAGCAAAAAGTCTGATCAAAACAGACAGGAAGAGAGAAAATAAAATAATAAATACGGATACAGGTGAAGAGAGAGTAGGTTTGGGTGGTAAATTGTTTTTACCAAATGCATAATCAGTGTTAAATTCTGATCATTTGTGCACACATTCCATTTGATGAACAAGAAGGTATGGATGCATTACTAGGCCTTAAAGTGCTTGTCTGATAAATATAGTTCTTAATATTTTGGTGCTATGACAATCCTTTTAGACGCAGCAGCTCAAAATTCAACTAATTATAAAAGAGCAAGACATATTTTAATCATTCACAGATGTATTGTTGAAAAGTAATTTCAATTAAATATATATAGTCCAAATGTGTAGAGCTTTTAATGTGATTGTTTATATCACAATAACTTTACTTTTGCATTTGAAAGGTTTGACAGCCTTGAGCAGGAATCTGCACCATTCTGTCGCCGAGATATAATAAAGTGCAGACACTTTTCGACAATAGGCTCAATCTTCAACCAGGTTGTAATCACGCCAACCCTTTGAGCTTTGCTTTCTATACTCTCATTGTTCAAAGTGTTATGAGATCTTTTATTCACCCGACATTGGTCAGAGCTTTCCTCTGGTCTCTCATCACCTGCTACACAGTAGCGAGCTGAGCCGTGCGCTCACGCACACGCACACGCACACGCACACGCACACGCACACGCACACACAGAAACTGTTTTGCACGTGTGTAAATTAGGGCTGGAAATCACAGGGTCCCTCACGATTTGATGCAATACATGAAACACGGCTCACGATGCCATAATATTCCGATTTTGTGATATAGGAAAGTATCGATATATTGCTGATGATATTCTATGATATATCACTATTTGTTAAAGAACCCAATACATTTTTAAAATGTTCTTTGTTAAACCTCGACCTGCACAAGCTTGCAATGAATACACCCATTTTAATCATCAAAACAGTCAAAATGTCAAATGGTTTTCTTTCTTTAAACAAGCAACTAAATTGTAGAGCGGTCACAAAATAATTCATCCATCCATCCATCCATTTTCTACCGCTTGTTCCCTTTCGCGGTCGCGGGTGACTGGAGCCTATCCATAAATAAATAATTATACCACAAATTACTCATGATATCGATACTGAAGTATAAAATGAAGTCAAGATATATCGATATTTTGACACACCCATAGAGTAAATTTGTTTGATTTTCATCCCATACACGGGAAACTGGGACAAATTAGATTGAGTAAATACCGAAGCTCTCTGGGTCCTCCTCCCACATGGCCAGTTCCTCCTCTGTGAGCAGGAGGTAGTGTGATACCAGTCTGCGCCCAATTTCGGTGAGTGTGGGGTGTGTGAAGAACGCAGTCTTGAACCTATGCGCCTCCAGACTCTCCGGTTTACTGTCTGCAAAGAGAAGGAGGAGTGAAAATCGTGAAAAGTGTGATAATTGAAGTTCCTGGCACCCAAAGGAGCTGCAATACATAGTTTAAGGTTCCAGGGTGTCTTAATAGCAACCTTCACTTTAGTGAGTAACTCCCACGGAGTCAATTTTAAGAACAGCATATGTTAATGATAAATAGCCATCTTAATACATAAATAATTATACAACCTACAACCAGACAATATAAAATCTGTCAAATATATTGCAGTTTTTGTCTTTTTTAATGACGCTTTTAATTAGGGCTGTGCAATTAACATTTCATTTTAATTTAGATCGAGATTC
This sequence comes from Eucyclogobius newberryi, assembly GCF_026437365.1. NCBI lineage: Eukaryota > Metazoa > Chordata > Actinopteri > Gobiiformes > Gobiidae > Eucyclogobius > Eucyclogobius newberryi. The sequence goes on along the minus strand of NW_027316278.1, from coordinate 28,438,177 downwards.
AGTCACTTCTAACCGCCAATAAGATGCCTGGATCTTAGCACCTTAACTGTCAGCGAAAACATGTGGTTTGGAGCAGAGTTCAAACTTTGGAGGAAGAAATGTGTACTGTTTTATGTTAAATGGCACTGATTATAAGTCTGTATTATTATTATTATTATATAGAAATGAGGACTAACAAAAAGCAAATTGTAAGTGTATTTCTTTAAATGATAAGAAAAACATGTGGATTTAGCACCACCAGTGTGAGAAACACTGGATTAAATGTGAAATTGTAGCCTGACGTTACCCCCGTCTTTGTAGCAAAGAAAATATCGACTCTGATCTTCCAGAACACATTTGACTGATAATGAGGGAAGGTTATACACAAATCGTTCAAAAGTAATTCAAAAAGCCACAACCGAACTTCTTATTAGAACATTTAAGTTATCAGATCAGAGCACGCTCAAAAAATGGCGAGATGAAATGGCAGCATCATTGAGCATTGCAGAGGCTGGGTTTGGTTCCTGTCAGCTAACGACTGCTGAGGAGAAACATCTTCAATAAAGCGGGTGCAGCACTGATCCTGGGAGCTGGCAGAACAAAGACCACGACGGCGCTCTATGACTAATGAAGCACTAGAGGCCTGTGAGGGTTTGAAATAAACATGAGCTGGTGAGGTGCTGTCACACTCACATTACCACAGCGTTGTTGCTTTTCAAAACATTCAATGATCTCTTTGAGCGCTTCTCCATTCGCTTTCAAATTACCTGTGTGTGCTAAATAACATCTTAAATACAAATATTAAGGCTAGAGGTGCGTTCACACACCACGTCAAAAAACTGATACTAAACCGTAAATTATAACACAACGAGACCAGAGCTAAACCAGAATTAGGACTAAACAATGCTCGGTAAGTCACTATACAGCTACTTGATGATAAATAATATTGAAATTATTTTATATCACTGGTTCAATAACCAGAACTATATGAAATACAACCACAAAAATAAAAAGTTTCTTCTATGTTTATTGAACAGCTCTAGCTAACCACTGAACTAGACTGGGCCTCACCTTCTATGTTCTTGTTGGGTTTGTAGGCCTCATTCTTCAAGATCATTTTGATGAGGTTCATACATTGGACAATGAAGCGTTCAAAGGTGATTCCCTCCCCGGCAGGCGTAAACACATAACTCACTGCAAATTCCAGGGAGCGCTGGATGTGGGGGATGAATGCACATGGGTGCTGCTCCAGAAAGTCTAACAACTGAAGAAGAGAGAAGAGGAGGCAGAAATGGCTTTGCATATCATTATTAAGAAAACATCAAATTAAAATATAAAAGGGTGCATTCAAGCCTAAAATGCAATGAGCAAAACCTATTGGCTTTGTTTATGGGCATTCTATGGAAGAGGTTTGCGGCGCACACGCCTCCGCACGTCGGATCACTGAAGGCGACATTGGCCTGGCTTTCAGTAATTTACTCTTTAGCATTTTTCTCCAATGAATAAGAGACATGTTGTGATTCAAATTGCAGGTAACAAAGGTACTATTTTATGAAGCATTAACCTGTTACCATCCACCTATTTCGCCCTGTGCACAATGGTTGGACCCAAATGCCATTGCTTATTAAAAGAGGATCGTAGGTTCCACATGTGAGTGTGATGCATCATTAGAAAGCTTAGGCCTTCTAGTTTCTGCAGATGTGCATATGACATAGGGCTTCAGAACTCACACTACAGAAGCCTACACATACAAAATTAAAAAAAATTTAGTCTCGCCTGAATATTGTCAATTTGTAAAAGTCCTGAGCAAGACATACTTCATTGTGTGCTTATGCTGTTCACTGCAAGTGCTGTTTATCTTGTTGACAACAACTGTGTAAAGTTTCAGATCTCTAGGAACAGGCATTTTTTGTATCAAAAAGTATATTCAGAACAAGTGATCCAAATATGTGCCAACTGTGTCAAACTGTTTTACAATTTTGTGGGACGATGTAATAGAACTTTTAAAATATGGTAATTGCGCGCCGGCGGGCAGGTGGATGGTAACAGTTTAATGGTCGGCATTCACGCGTGCCAATTACAGCGTCATATTAATGAGGTTAACTGCACCTGTAGCATTGTGAATTCACAATAGTAGAAGTCTATCAAAAATAATTTTGTGCCACATACTTTCACCCTTTAAAATTCACTGTGGAGAGGCAAAAGAACAGTAAATGTCACTTTAATAAATCTAATTAAATCTAATCTAATTCATAAGTATTTTACAGTATATCAGTTTCAATTTATTGGGCCCTACTTTAAATTATGGGGCTTAATTCCCCCAAGTCATATCATGGATTTACAATTGGAACTTTCAAAAACAGAATCAGGACATTAGAAAAAAGATGCTAAATTGGGACATGAATATTAACCATAAACAATGCCAAAACATCTGCATTTTGAATTTGTAAGTAAATGTAAGAGCAATATTTCACACTATAGAAAATTACAGTGTTTTTGTATTGTAAAGTGAAATGACCACTTCAGTGAGGTTGAAGGCCTAACCCGTAGGCGGCGCTCACAAAAAGTACTTAAAAAATGTTAGTACTAAATTACTAGTACCGTAAGTATTACGGCGCTCGCTCGATATGGCGCTTGCACGGTGATCTTAATACCTGGCGGCATCTTTTGGGCATGCTAAAACCCTCAGCGAGAACACTGCACTTACAACTTTGGTGTACAAGATAATGGTTTTCTCCAGCTTCTCCCTGCAGGGACTCCCAGGGCCAACTTGCCGACCTGGAAAAGAGGAATAAGAACAAGAAGTTTGTAAATGTGTTAAAATTATTCCACAGTTGACTCTGGTTATGTAGCTTTGGCTAACCACACAACTTCTTTGAATAATAAAAAGAAATTAATCAACAAGCTAATTATCATTTACCAAGGTATATGTATTTAAAACACCTTTCCATTAGAAGATAATAAACACACAAACAATCGACAATCAGACAAATGTTAACAATAATAATGCCAAAGATACAAAAAACATATTTTCCAGTCTTGAATGTTGATTGCAAAAAACAAAAAACTATAACTTCTATTCTTGCTGCGAATTTGCAGATTAAATATGAAATTGTTTTGCAACGAAAGCAATTTCATTTAACCAATCAAAAACTTTATTTCGACTACAAATTACTTCCCTCCAATCTGAAAAAACGCTTATCCATGCCACGTTTTGATGCATACTTAATCATTTGAAGTCCAATAAACCAAAACAATAAATTAGAACCATTAATTTTCTGTCTGGCTATTAATGCTGGCACAATAAAAGCGGTGGCAATAAAGAAGTTAACTGCCGTTGATATTTGGCTGCCGTGTTAACTTAATTGACAGCATTGTAGCAGTCATTTGTGATCACCCTGAATGTCGCTTCCAATCTCGTTAGACACATGCACATTTCAATCACGGCTGATCTGGAGTGACACCATTGATTACAAAGGTTAACAGACTCTAAGAACAGATTTCCTACAGATCAGCAATTATGCAAATTACCAATACACTCTATTGACTTTGTGTCTATGCGATGGCTTGTGCACATAATGGTACAAGACAGCTGATAGTGCAAGCATATATGAAGTAAAGTCACCAAAGTCACACAGATCAGGGGTCTACATAACAGTTGGCCCCGTTAGAAGTACAGTTCCCAACCACATTACTGCTATTGCTAACATCCAAACAAAGTATTGTTTTCAGTTCAGTTGAGTTTATGTAGTTTTTAAGCATGTAAAGAATAAGTATAACAAATCTGACCTCCATAAAGCAGAGGGTCATTGATTCATTCTAACATTTATCATGCCATTCTGACTGAGTGACCTCACAGTAAAGAGCCCTTATAGAGACTAGAAATAATTTCAATTTTATTTTATTTCATTTCATTTCATTTCCTTTTGGCACAATGAAGTGGGGTGGATATCAGTGAAAATAGATAGAAACCTATTCTGTTTTTTCCCCACTTTTGAGAAGTAAAATAACAGTTTGTTTTATTAATTATAAACAGCAATTTGTTTTATTAATTATAAAACTTTAGCCATGTTAAGAATGAGAAACAGAAATTACCAATACACCGGGATGAAACTTTTATCATGGCTTGACAGGTGTGGCAGCAGGCCGAGTGCGCAGACGGCACATATCTGACATCTGAACGGAGCATAAAGACAGCTACAAAAAGCCCATTTTAACTGACCTTATCTGGCACAGCAGCTGAGAGGCCTGTGAGCGCTCCTATCTACTGCCCAAAACAACACCATCATCACCATCCACACGGTAAACACAAGTTAAGGCTGCTCCATGAAAGGGATGGACAAGAAAAATATCCAATCGCAAAGACATATTATGCTTTTGTAGGTTATTTAGTTAGAAGTGATGATGCACAAAGATAATTATTTTGCATTGTTACACTCTAAATTGCAATATCGATCCAAAACAAGTTAATAACAGAAACAAGTCCACTGATTTACGCCTGCTCCTTTACCAACGTAAGCGTCATCACAACAAATAAATTAGAATGCCAATCAGAGCACTTGAGAGAAGACTGAAATATGAACTGTGAAGCTAATTAAATGGTCACAATTATTAAAGGTGTTTTAAAATAATAAAAATGTAATTACTTACTACATTTATTTTTTTTAATTGAAAGAAGACATTTTGTTTTTTTTGAGGACATAAATAGAAATAAATAATACCTTTGAGATTTGTTAAATGCAACTATTCAAATTGCAGTTGGATTTGGATTAGTATTGCAGCCCTGGTCTATATACAGAAACATTAAAATCAGTATAATGTTGCACAAGGTGAGAGATGAGGCTGCTCATGTTATATTGATGTAGTAATTAAGGGAGTGCTTTCAAACCAGAGCTATGTTGGCCAGGTTTATAGTCCGTGTTCCCAGGCACTTAAAGCTAAAAATTGATAGTTTTGGCAATACCACTGCACACTAAAGACCTTAACTGTACCAACAAGATTACAAACTAACATATATATACTTACAGGTGTCTGCCAAATATCCCCGTCTGACCGGGTAGTAACCCTTATTCATAACGCCCATTTTACACAACAACAAATACTAAAGTGCTGTATATTTACATATATTGTAGGAAATAAAACATAAAAATATATAAATAAAAACAATATCAAAACAAATATAAGGGAGGGGTAGTTGAACTTGTATTAACAATCAGTGCAGAAAACCTGGGCACATGTGGAGGAGGAGCAGGTCGGCAGAGAGGAACGCTCCGGTCGGGGAATGCAACGACGACAGCTCATTGGGGAAATTACACTTAAACATTTTAAAAAGACTAAAATTTGAAATGTATTCTATAGCTGACAGGTACCCAGTGCATCTGTGCGAGCAAGGGTCTGATGTGTTAGTAGAACCATCTGAAGTATTTTTATCGAGGCCTGGTCCGGCCCAAGTTCAAAGATCAAATCAATTTATTTTTGTAAGGCCCAAAATGACAACAACAGTTGCCTCTGAGGGCCACAAAGAATACAGTATAGTCCAGCCAAGAGCTTATGAAAGCAAGTACAGCTTTTTCATAATCCATTAAACGGTAAATACACTTTCATCTTCCTAAAAATTTTCAAAATGAAAGAAAAAAAAACCTTTATACTACTGCGCTAATTTGTCTCGTTTAAGAAAGCAGCCCGAGTTCACACCAAGATCCCAGACAAAACATTTTCATCATTCAACATTTGATATTATCCAAGCAGTTTGAAAAAGATTGAGCCGAGTCTGTCACATACTTTGATAGGCGAGTAAACTTCAACTACATCATCAAAGCAAATGGAAAGATGATTTACAGTGTTCTCGCTGGGCTGAGGTTGAAGGATGACGGTGAGACAAACCGTGCGGGCTCCGTGGGCGGCGCGAGCGAGAAGTGCTTAAAAAATTTGCGGTGATCTATTGCCGTGCAAGCGTGATGCGGGCACCATGCGAGAAGTGCTGCAGCGCTCGCTGGTGCGAAGTGCTGGCGCTGTGGTGCTTTTCGCCGTGATCTTAATACCTGGCAGTATCTTTTGGGCATGGCGGTGACCAGCTGAAGCATGGCGGCCTGCTATGCTAAAGAAGAACACTGATTTATGTTTTCTAAAATCAAACCAAGTAGCAACATGTATAAGGAACATAGGAGTTGGCCCAAAGTAGAGCCCTGTGAAACTCCACTAGTGATGGGTGCAGTGCCTGAAGAGTGGGGGCCCATGCAAAAAGAACGAGTATTATGCAAGACCTTATGCTTCTGGGTATTTTTCCAGCAACTGACAAAGTGAAGGCAATAAACCTGTGCAGCAAATGTGTCTCTGCTTATTTAGTTTGTTTACGAAGGGAAAAGCTTAAGATCGGAGCGAGAAGACAAGTAATACTTACAGCATTCCAAGAACTGCTTTAGCCTTTCAAATACTGCATTCAGGAAGCCCTAGAAAAGAGGACAAGGGCATGAGATCCTAATACTTTGTGATTGGTTAATTACAATGTCCTATGATCAAAAGCATTATCAAAACCATAGCAAAAGTTCAAAGTGCGCTTGGGCTGGAATGTCTTTATATAGTGTGAAGGAAGTGGCAGCAACGCTATATGAAAGGGAATACATTATCTAGTATAAGTCTGGTGTAGTAAACAAACTTGTTGCACCAGAATAGAGTTTCAACACATGTTTTTGTATTGATTATTATCAGAGTATCAATTTTGACACTCACTTTATAGAAGTTTTACAATTTGTTTCACGGTCCACATTTATGCTCCATTTTGTACGCAAACAAATCAGAACGTTCAGAGCGTAGCTGCCGTCACGGAATCTATACTTTCAACCATTACTTGTTGTTTTTAGATGTTCTTTTGTTTAGTTTATCTGGGCTTTATTTGATAGAACAGTCAAAGGGGATAGAGAGGGTATAGAAATTCGGCAAATGTCGAGGGATGGACTCGAACCAACGATGCCGCGGTGGTAGCAAACACATGTGCAACACTCGTAACACTCAGCAAAACACATGTTCCACGATTTCTAATGTCAAATCTGTGTTTTATTAAATAACCACCAGAGGGGGCTGAAAATCATATAGAGAATTATCAAAATGAAAGAAAAAGAACAAGGAAAACAAACATGGAGGCGCCAAAGACCGTTTTTAAATCAAGAAAACAAGGCGAGAGAAGTGTTTATTTGTTCTGCAGCTTGTTTAGTCCCTTTTTAAATAGTTGAACTTCCACTGTTGCACTGTGTTCACTACCAAATGATGGACAAAACTACGCAGAGGATGGACAAAAATCTCCATACGTATCAAATGAGTTTGTAACGTAGAGCATAAATGAGACCAGACTCCTTGGCAGCTCAAAACAGTTCCTCATAAATCACTTACAGTCAGTCATATTCTTAGATACATTTATATAACAGTAGAACACATGCTCACAAACATGTTAGTTAAAGTGGTTAAAGTAACCATACGAGTCAAAGCAGTTTGTGTGAAAAGGGCAGTTAGTTCTGACAGTTTTTAAGAGAACAAAGAGTGTCTTCATTGTGTGGGGAAGCGATTCAAACTGGTCATTCTTTAGCAGCAGTGTGAGAATTACTCCAATAAAACTAAACTTGTTGGAATTCTCAATAAAAGACAAGATAATTCAGGCACAAGCTCCTTTCACACATTTGCACAAGGCTGTTTCTGCAATGCAGTTCATTTGGCAACATATTTTTGTAGAGGATTTTTGTTTTTTTTTGAAGTGTCTTATTTTTCTCAACAAAAAAACATGCAAATGCTGACAACCAACTATTATATAATCAAATATAACTTTTCAGTTTAACCTTATCATAATGCAGTGTTTCAGGATCAAATGTGATGTGGAGGGTCAGCCACCTGCTTGTCTCCATGGACACGTTATTGCTTTGCCAGTATGCCAGTTTGCCAGTGTTTGTCAGTATGGCAAGAAGCTTCGGGCCTCAGTTACAGGTCAGATCTGTGGAGAGGCAACCCCGAAACTGCATGCTTTTCCCGTAAAAACACTTGTAATTAAAATCAACGTTCTGTACCATTATGCATGTCATCAGAAAATGTACCTAGTGAACCGAGGAATCTCCATTTTTTACTTTTTCATTTTGCTTTCATCAGTTGATATATTACAACAGCAAAATGTATGTAAAATGTAATGTAACACAGCCATTTTCCAATCACATACATTTAGTACTAGCATTAATTACAACGTTTTCATATACTTCCCAAGTCAAGTCACATCCACGTTCTAGAGAATGGGGAGAGGAAATAAAAAAATAAAATCGTTTGATAGACCCCAAACCGTGTTCACCACGTGGGGACATGGATGATGATGACAAATCCCTGTGACAGAGCTGCAGTCAAGTGTGTAACTGAATTCATCATTTAATAATCAGAGACTTTCGATTCGCCAACACTCGTCATTCGCGTGAAATCAATGGCTGTATCTCATTAATCTGAATCATTTATTTCCCCATTGAACTCGCCTTGCCCATATCTATTAGCAACGATTAACATTCACTGAGGCTAATGTGTTCCAGGTCATGAAAGCTGATGAGTGCACTGATCATGATTACAGTCTAAAAGGTGGCAAAAACATGTACGAGCAATGCAAAGGAGGCATTTTTTTGGATTTGTTGCTAAGGTATTCTAGCCTGATATATTCCCACTAAAATCCTGTAGGATTTACAGCCTTTCAGACACCACCTCCTTCGCTGCGTCCCAGGCCTTACGCAAACAGAGCCGAAATGGAGGAAATCATTGGTGATCTAGCATTTAGAACAAGATCAACTTTCTCTCACCTCTAGTTTTGTTTTCATGATAGAAAAGTGTCAAATTCAATTTTGATAGGGCTCAGTATCAAATTCACCGTCAAGATGATAACAAAAAGCACTCTTTTTAAAAAATATGTTTTCTCAAAAAATATATATTTTTTAGGATTTCTTGGCCCGCAGGCTTCACTAGACAGGACCGTATAGCAGGAAATGGGGATGAGAGAGGGGAGGATATTGCAGCAATTTGTCAAGAGCTGGACCCGAACCCACGGCGCAGCAGGCCGTCCACACGAACATGGAGAGGCAATAGAATATAGTTTAACGCAAAATAATGTTTCCGTGTCGTCTTATACTAGTGAAACTCAGGTCAATTCTAATACTGTTCAGGGATTGTCCAATTTTGTCACCTTTGGGATAGTATTGTAAGATTGAAAGTTATAGCTATAAACTATAAGTTATAAGCTATGGTCAGAGACATTGAGCCGCCAGCAGCGTCAGTGAGGTGTTACTCATAAGCCAGAATGGGTGACATCGTTGCAAGACTTTTAAAGCAGAGTAGACAGAGGTTATGCTGAATCATGATTCACCCCAGGCGGTAACGACGCCTGGCGGAGACAATCGGAGGTGTTCAAAATATAAATAGGTGCAGTGTGTGTGAATTGGCTAAATCAATGCTGAACTGTACAGCCAATTTTCTGCATTCAACTGCTGGTTATCTAGTTGGTGTTCTAAAAACAATGTAGTCTTTGTTGACAACTGGAGTGCGTTTTGGGGAAAGCCCAGGCTCGTACGCAGGGATGACATCCATCCGACTTCGGAGGGTACGTCACTTTTAGTTTGGAATTTGACTGATAGCCTTAGTCATCTAAAGTGACCACCCAGAGATGAGCCCCGGGGCAGAGCAGCAGTGTAAGACGCTCCTCTGTCACTGAGCTCTCACCCGCTCTGTCACTAATAGTGTGTTCAGATTCAAGGCAGATTGGGTGTGTCCCTCGTGCAACTAATGCCCAAAATCTACATTTCAGAAAAGCTATTTCAGGTGTCGGGCCAAATAACTAAAACTAAATAAAACAAGTAAAAATAAATAAAACGGCACTCACAAATGATGCAAATAAACAAATGAATAAGCATGTAAAATGTGTAATGCTAAATATTAGGTCAATTTCCTACAAATCGCTTTTAGTTGATGAATTAATTAGTGATAACATAGATCTTGTAGCTTTAATTGAAACTTCAAAAAGATGATTATGTAAGACTAAATGAGTCCACCCCACTCAGTCTATTCTTGAATCCTAAAATTAAAATTAACAACGCATTATGCTCATTTGAAAGCCTCATGTTATCAATCACTTGTCCAAATGGGAGAAACCAAAAAAGGAGTTTTGTTCACAGTCATCTACCAACCTCCTAGTCCCTATTCAGAGTTCTCTGACTTTATATCAAACTTAGTGTTGGACTGGGATAAAATAGTGATTGGTGGAGAGTTCAATATCCATGTGAACGTGGCAACTGTCTCTGTAATGCCTTCAGAGCTCAATTTGATAGCATTGTTTCACTCAGAATGTGGTTATGTTCCACAGTCCTTCAAACATGAAGTCATTAAACCATGATTGAAAAAGCCTAAACTTGATCCTGACTTGTTGGTAAACTAGAGACCCATTTCAAATCTTCCCTTTGTCTCTTTTCTAACATTTTATCAAAACACATTTTTTTAATCATTGTCAAGTGTATTCTCAACTTTTGTAGCTGTATCTGTAAACTACAGACTGTGGCAGATCAACCTTATCAGACACCTTATCTCGACACAGTAATGTGCCTTTTCGTTAAACATGCTTTGCCAAAAGAGCCTTTTCTGTGACGTTCTAATCTGTGGAATATGCTTCCTGACCATATAAAATCTAATAAACAAAATAGTATCTTCTTGTAAATCTAGTACATTCAAAAATAAACTAAATCTTGGATGTGGCGCAGCAGCAGTGCACTCACGTTCAATGTGTTTCTAATCTTTTCCTCTAATGCACCTGTGACACAAATAGACCATACATTTCTCTGACTGACTAAACCGCTCGTCAATTACATCCTTCAGAAGTCTAGGAGATACGACCAGGGCCCAGAATGCAGGTCTTTGTATAGTATAAGAAAAGCCTGGCTGTCCAGGGAAACGAGCTCAAGAGCTATGAAGTACAATAGTGCAGGCATTGGAAGACATCTTATTACTTTCCAATTGTGAGTAAAATGTCATGAGATGGATGAAGCATATAATACTCATACTATTGTGAACATACATGCATTCTTCTCTAATGGATTAGTACAAAACCAGAAAACCAACAAACAGACGAAGGGCAAAATTAAAAGAGAAAACACTGTTTAAAAAATATTGTATGAGCTTTAGCTTTGCATAATAGGGAAGTGGTGCGAAGTCAGACAATAAAAGAGCAGTTGTGTTATGAAATGGTAACTGTAATAAGAACAGACAAAATCATTTTTAAATCAACCAATTAGAACATAAAATGAAAAGTTTGCTGTGCGTTTAGAAAGAAAAAACAAACTGACTTTTTTATTATTGCTCAACATTTACATGGTCATTAGTTGCTTGTAAAAATATCAGGAGGTATGAATGTACTTTAAATAAAATAATTCAAATTATGCATTATAGTAAATGGATGTATTTTGTTTCTTTTTGTTAAATCATCAACTTTAGATTTGAAGAGTCTCGCCTCCAATTTATTGGCTTAACAGAAAGAAGCTTGCCTCAAAGTTCAATCAACTGTAAATTCTAGCCCATTTTTCCACAATAACTTTGAGCCAATCGGGAAATAAGGCCACCCCGAGGCACACACTTAGCATTTTCAACCAGAGATTTGGAGGAAGTGAAAAACCAGTGTGATGGATTTGGATGTTTTAGGCCCGAGAGAACTTCCGACTCTTTGAACTGAGACGAGACTAAAGGCCCTTTTGATCACCGTGGCCATCCTGATTTCACTCACAGTGATTGAACTGATTTCCAGCGCACAATATTAACAGAAATATAAAGTAGCAGCTTACTCTCAAAATGTGGCACTCCAAATAGTTGCATGAGTGAAACTTACCATTACTTCCATATTCTGTTGAGGTTCTGGAAATCCATGAACTGTCAACTTTCTGAGAACTAAAGGGACAAATAAAAAGCATTTCAGTGAAAACTTACATTTTTGATTTATAAAGTGTGTAAAACAAGCACAACATAAACATACTCAGTGGTTAATGCATTCAACCATCAAACCAAAAGTTGGTGTTTTGATTCCAGCTCCGACTAGCTTATGCAGTTGTGGCCTCAGGCAAGACAGTTTCCCCACAGTCCTTATGTGTGATTGTGGAGTTAGTGTTTGGAAGTGGTTTGAAGAGCTAAACGCACCTATTGGAAGGGACACTTTACAAAACACATCACTAGACGAGCTTTGAGAGGCTTGTCAAACTTACATACAGCACCATGCAAATATAAGATGTTATTATCACAACATGTTTTGGTGTTTAAGCGCTGGTCCAAGTCATCCGACGCAGAAGTTGAACAAAGTGGAACTTTGGGTGGCCGACACAGCATGGCAACCAGTCAGAGATAACCCTCCAGTCACATACCTATGCATTTAATTATCCGCAAGCCGGGCCAAAACAAACCCTGCACCAGTTACAAAAATCAGCCAGACGCCTCTGAATTATCTGGCAGACCCGGAGACGCCGCTGAGCTAATCGGCTCCATTGTTTTTTGTTTGTAACGCAAATACACCAAACCACTCTCTCAGTTTATCTAGTCTGCCATCGTTCCAGCCACAACTCCTCCACATGTGTGCTGGACACCTTGGACGTGCGACCGGGGCATCTGCCTTCAAATGTACCAGTAACCTACCATATACAGTAAATGGGTTCATGAACTAGAGTTGATTATGCATTAATTATAATATTCTTAAAATGGTAGATGTATCATTACCTCCAACTGGTTTAACATCGTCACAGACTTATCTGCTGAGCCTAGCTGTCATATGCCGCGGACACACTGTATCAAAAAGAGTGTTTTTTTTGGGATTAATGGAGCTTGTTTTAGTCGTAAGATCCTGAAACCCAAAGTGGGAAGGTCTGCTTATTTGAATAAGCAAAAAGACAAAGTGTAAACATAAACAATGTAAATGTTTGATTTTAACATGTTTACTTTATGAAAACTGTATATATTAGGGGTGAAGTGATATATCGGTCCAGTATCGGTATTGGCCAATAATGTCCAGAACCACCGATATCAGTCCACGGTGGTTACGCTCCGCTAATAAGAGTTACCGCTGTCGTCCCTCCATGGACAGAGGCTATTCTAACAGAACACACTGTAAACTTTGATCCAGTTTTTGTTCTGAGCCAAAAGATCCAGACATGACAAAGATTTTTAAAAATTTAAGCGCAACGAATTCCAACCTGCGATTTTATCAGACAACATTTAAAACGTTTTCCTCCTAAACGATCAGTTTAGACATGTTTACTCCAGATAACTTAAGTGTGAGACGTTTAAAGAGGGAGAAAAGACAGTGTCTGATCAGACAGAGACTGAGGCGTCGTCTCTCTTTAGATTAGAAATAATCTAAATAAAACAGGAAATCCACAGAATCTAAAAATGTGAAGTCCAATCCTATATCATAGCAGGACTATTCAACTCAATTTTCCCGAGGGCCAGATTTCTCGGGGTCCGTGGCCCTAACACATGCAATTGGCCTAAGTGAATGAATGTGAGAGTGAATGTTTGTGTGTCTATGTCTCCGTGTTAACACTGCGACGAGCTGGCCCCTGTCCTGGGTGTGCCCTGCCTAAGGCACAAAGTCACTGGGAAATACTCCAGTCACCCGCGGCCCCTAACGGGAACAAGCGGTGGCAGTTGAATGAATGAGTGAACACAAAATTAAACCAGGAAACAAGAAAAGTTATACAACAATATTTCTTAGTTTAAAAAGTATAGAAAATATCGGCCCAAGCGATTACAATTGTTATACAGTAATAAACATGTTAATCGAAACACAGATTATGAATGTTCATGAACTATTAAAAATATTTCATTTTAATCTGGGAATCGCATTTATTAGGAGCATGCAATAAAATTAACACACTTTTAGTCTGTGTGTGGTCTTGTACCTTTGAGTGAGAGCAGGGTCCTCTCCAGTGAGCTGAGCGCGAGCCCCTCTTCTCGGGCGTAGATCTGCTGGAGGAAGCAGTCGGTGTGATGGCTCCAGAGGGAACACGCAAAGCTGTAGATGTTGGATGCCAGCTGCCAACATAAACATGCCGCCATCAATAACACATTAAATTAGACCATCATTCTGCAGGAGAGAATTCATGAAATATTCTGCTCCATCCACGTTGTGTTCAGTCATTAATTGTATGTCTGATTTAGATCAAATTAAATAGCTGTTTACATCAGGGGTGTGCAATACACTAACAAAATAGTGTTGACAATTGATTAACAAAATGTGGTTTGCCAAGATCCTAGATTGCACCGGTTTCAGCCCGTCCCTAATGATTGGAACAAGTTCCTCTGTTCAATCCCATCATTATTATAAAGATCCGTCAATTTAAAGCATCAGTTCTTAAACATCAGCAAACAATGTGTTCCGGTCTTTGAAGCTTTTAAGCCCATGTTATTGATTTATAAGTGAACACAACAAATAAGCCTCCTGGTAATGATTGTGCTGTTATTTATTTCTCTCCATTTAGTCCTTTTCGCAATTAACAAACGAGGTGCTTAATCTCAAGGGGCAATCCATCCATCCATTTTCTTCCGCTTATCCAGGGCCGGGTCACAGGGGCAGCAGTCTAAGCAGGGATTCCCAGACTTCCCTCTCCCCAGATACTTCCTCCAACTCCTCCAAGGGGATCCCGAGGCGTTCCCAGGCCAGCCGAGAGACATAGTCCCTCCAGCGTGTCCTGGGTCTTCCCAGGGGCCTCCATGCCCGGAACACCACCCCAAGGAAGCGCCCAGGAGGCATCCGGAACAGATGCCCGAGCCACCTCAGCTGGCTCTACTTTCGAGCTCCCCCCGTGTGGCAGAGCTCCTCACCCTATCTCTAAGGGAGCGCACAAACACCCGGCGGAGTCAACTCATTTCGACCGCTTGTATCCGCAATCTTGTCCTTTCGATTTGTAGGTAAGGGTAGGAACGTAGACCGACCGGTAAATCAAGAGCTTTGCAGTCCGATGCAGCGACCGCATCACTGCAGCCGCTGCACCGATCCAACTGTCGATCTCACGCTCCATCCTTCCCTCACTCGTGAACAAGACCCAGAGATACTTGAACTCCTCCACTTGGGGCAAGGACTCCCCACCCACCTGGAGAGGACAAGCCACCTTTTTCCGGTTGAGAACCATGGCCTCGGATTTGGAGGTGCTGATTCTCATCCCAGCCGCTTCACACTCGGCTGCAAGGGACAATCCTTTTAAATAAATAAATATAAGATAAGGTAATAAGATAAGATAATCCTTTATTGTCCCACATGGGGAAATTTCATTGGTGCAACGCAGGAAGATACAGAGGTAGTCTGAAAAACACTTTCAGTAGAAGATCTCCTATAAATAAAAACTCCCATAGACAAATAAATAAATGAATAAATAAATACATACCATTGCATGTGATCACAACAGTAATTGCACATGAATATGTGTCACAACGGCACATAGATTGCACATGAATTTCACAGTAATTGCACATGAATCACGACAGTAATTGCACATATGACGGAATTGCACATCAGTATTAGGTTAGGTCAGTATTACGAGTGTTCAGGACTAACAGTGTTTGTTATAAAGTCTGACAGCAGCAGGAAGGAAAGACCTACGAAACCTCTCCCTCCCACAGCGAGGGTGGATCAGTCTCTCACTGAAGCTGCTCTCCAGAGCGGAGAGAGTGTCCTGCAGGGGGTGAGACTCATGGTCAAGCATGGATGTGAATCTAGCCAGGACCCTTCTGTCCCCCACCTCCTGCACCGAGTCCAGAGCGCAGCCCAGGACGGAGCTGGACTTCTTGATGACTTTGTCCAGCCTCTTCCTGTCCCTCTCTGTGATGCTGCTGCTCCAGCAGGCCATACCGTACAGGAGGGCTGATGCCACCACAGAGTCATAGAAGGTCTTCAGGAGTGGCCCTGTCACTCTAAAAGACCTGAGTCTCCTCAGGAGGTAGAGCCGACTCTGGCTCTTCCTGTACAGTGCGTCCGTGTTATGAGTCCAGTCCAGTTTGTGGTTCAGATGAACACACAGGTACTTGTATGAGTCCACTCTCTCAATGTCCCGTCCCTGGATGTTCACTGGTGAGGGGGCAGTGAGATGGCGTCTGCGGAAGTCCACCACCATCTCCTTGGTCTTCCCCGCGTTGATGAGGAGGTGGTTCCGCTGACACCAGTCCACAAAGTCCTGCGCCAGTCCTCTGTACTCCGCGTCATCGTCGTCCGTGATGAGTCTGATGATGGCAGAGTCGTCAGAGAACTTCTGCAGGACACAGCTGTCCGTGTCATGTCTGAAGTCTGTAGTGTAAAGGGTGAAGAGAAAGGGCGCGAGGATATATGGATCATATATCATTTTGGAATACAGTGTGCAGCCCTAATATAGACATTCAACGGCACTTGTGTATGAGCTTGTCTGGTCAGTAAAGGGCCCTGAGTCACTGTTCTCATTTTGAATTGAACAAGCTTCTCATTACACTTACAGTCACAACATTTGGACTCAAGACAAGAACATCTCTTAGGCCCCCTGAAGAGGCAATACACAGTACAATGGAGCAAACACAATTTTCACTACGTATAACTACTATATACTACAATAATGCTACAGAAGAATTGCAGAAGCGCATGCAGCTGTGGCACATTTCGTCACTCAAAAAGACTTTCAGCATTAACAATTTTGAGAATAAGATAAGATAAGATAAGATATTCCTTTATTGTCCCACATGGGGAAATTTCATTGGTGCAACACAGGTAGATACAGAGGTAGATACAGAAGAACAGATCACTTATAGGAAGTCTGAAAAACACTTTCAGTAGAAGATCTCCTATAAATAAACAAAAACTCCCATAGACAAATAAATAAATACATAAATACCATTGCATGTGATCACGACAGTAATTGCACATGAATATGTGTCACGACAGCACATAGATTGCACATGAATTGCACATGAATTCCAACAGCAATTGCACATATGACAGAATTGCACATGGTTAGGTCAGTATTGCGAGTGTTCAGTACTAACAGTTTTTGTTATAAAGTCTGACAGCAGCAGGAAGGAAAGACCTACGGAACCTTTCCTTCGCACATCGAGGGTGGATCAGTCTCTCACTGAAGCTGCTCTCCAGAGTGGAGAGAGTGTCCTGCAGGGGGTGACACTCATGGTCCAGCATAGATGTGAATCTAGCCAGGACCCTCCTGTCCCCAACCTCCTGCACCGAGTCCAGAGCACAGCCCAGGATGGAGCTGGACTTCTTGATGACTCTGTCCAGCCTCTTCCTCTCCCTCTCTGTGATGCTGCTGCTCCAGCAGGCCACACCGTACAGGAGGGCTGATGCCACCACAGAGTCATAGAAGGTCTTCAGGAGTGGCCCTGTCACTCCAAAAGACCTGAGTCTCCTCAGGAGGTAGAGCCGACTCTGGCTCTTCCTGTACAGTGCGTCCGTGTTATGAGTCCAGTCCAGTTTGTGGTTCAGATGAACACACAGGTACTTGTATGAGTCCACTCTCTCAATGTCCCATCCCTGGATGTTCACTGGTGAGGGGGCAGTGGGGTGGCGTCTGCGGAAATCCACCACCATCTCCTTGGTCTTCCCCGCGTTGATGAGGAGGTGGTTCCGCTGACACCAGTCCACAAAGTCCTGCGCCAGTCCTCTGTACTCCGCGTCATCGTCGTCCGTGATGAGTCCAATGATGGCAGAGTCGTCAGAGAACTTCTGCAGGACACAGCTGTCCGTGTCATGTCTGAAGTCTGCAGTGTAAAGGGTGAAGAGAAAGGGCGCGAGGACAGTGCCCTGGGGCGCCCCCACACTGCAGGTCCGAGTGTCAGACACACAGTTCCGGGCTCTCACAAACTGGGGTCGGTCTGTGAGGTAGTCCAGGATCCACTCTGCCAGGTCATACTCCACACCAGCCGTCTCCAGCTTGTCCCTCAGGAGCAGCGGCTGGATGGTGTTGAAGGCGCTGGAAAGATCGAAGAACAGAATCCTCACAGAGCTGCCAGGCTTTTCCAGGTGAGAGAGAGAGCGGTGCAGCAGGGAGATGACGGCGTCCTCCACTCCGATGCCAGACCGATATGCAAACTGCAGCGGGTCCATGGCTGAGCTCACGGTGGAGCGGAGGTGGTCCAGGACTAGCCGCTCCAGTGTCTTCATCAGGTGGGACGTGAGAGCCACTGGCCTGAAACTGTTGAGGTCTTTGGGGCGCGGTGTCTTAGGCACAGGTACCAGACAGGAGGTCTTCCAGACCTGTGGTACCACCCTCAGCTTCAGGCTCATGTTGAAGACATGCTCCACAACTCCACACAGTTCATCTGCGCAGGACTTAAGGAGCCTGGGGCTGATGCCATCAGGTCCTGCTGCCTTCCTCACTTTAATCCTCTTCAGCTCACTCCTCACCTGTGCTGCTGTGACAGTCAGTGGTTGGCAGGGGGACTGTGTGCTGGGGGGATGGGTGAGTCCAGGCGAAGTGGGGAGCCGATGGTCCGGGGCAGATAAGCGAAGAGGAACAGATGCAGGGCATTGTCCAGCTGTGGAAGAGGGAGCATGCAGCTGTGCAGGGGGAGGGGCGGGTGACCGATCAAACCTCAAGAAGTGAGCATTTAAATCATTCACCCACTGTAGATCCCCCTCTGTCTGGGCAGGGGGGATTTTGAAGCCCGAGATGGTTTTCAGGCTCCTCCACACTCCCTGAATGTTCTTTTGCTGCAGCTGCTCCTCCATCCTCCTCTTGTAGCCGGCCTCAGCCTGCCTGATCTTCCTCCTCAGCTCCTTCTGCACAGTCCTCAGCTCCTCCTTGTTCCCTGACCTGAAGGCTCTCTTCTTCTCCTTCAGCAGAGCCTTCAGTTCACGGTTAATCCATGGCTTGTTGTTTGGAAAACACCGCACCGTCCGGGAGGGAACAATGTTCTCAAAACAGAAGTTGATGTAGTCCGTGATGCACTCTGTGATGGTGTTGATGTCCTCCCCATGTGGGTCATAAAGCTCAGTCCAGACAGTGGTGCTGAAGCAGTCCCTCAGAGCCTCCTCGCTCTCAGCAGACCACATCCTCACCTCACGGGACACCACAGGCTGCCTGCGCACGATGGGTTCATACACAGGCCTCAGATGTACAAGGTTGTGGTCCGAGCTGCCCAGGGGAGGGAGGGGGGAAGAAGAATAAGCCTCCTTGGTGTTGGCAAAAAACAAGTCCAATGTTCTATTCTCTCTGGTGGGGCAGGTAACATACTGGGTGTATGTTGGTAGAACAGAAGAGGGAGAAGCGTGGTTAAAGTCACCAGAGATGAGGAAGAGAGCCTGTGGATGCTGTGTTTGCAGCCTACAAGTGCAGGAGAGCAGTGCTTCACAAGCATTTTCAGCATTGGCAGACGGGGCCACATAGACTGCGATCAAAATCACATGTGAGAACTCCCGGGGCAGATAGTATGGCCTCATGCCAATAGCCAATAGTTCAATATCCTTGTTACATAGCTGCTCCCTCACTGTGCAGTGTTCGGGTTTGGACCAGCTCGTGTTCACATACACCGCCAGACCTCCACCTCTTTTCTTCAAGCATTCTTTCGTTCTGTCCGCCCGCAGCAGATGAAAATTGTCCAAACCTACAATAGAGTCTGGCATTTCTGCTGTTAACCAGGTCTCTGTGAAAATCAAGACGCTGCTGTCCCTATAAATCCTCTGGGACCGCATGAGGCTCGCTATTTCCGTCATTTTATTTTGAAGGGACCTCACGTTACCCATGACTACGGCGGGAACCGACTTCCTGTTTGTCCCTCTCTTCTCTCGGAGTTTACGTCCAGCCCGTCTGCCTCGTTGCGTTTTCCTTAGGATGTCCGCCGGGATAACGTGACGATCTCCGGGTAAGACGACTGTTCTCCGCAGTTTCATGAGTTCCTCCTTTGTGTAAACGCGGTACGGCGCCGGGCGGGGGGCGGGGCCGGAGCCGGGGGACTCAGAGCCAAGACACATCGCAACGACACGACGAAAACACTCAATCCAGCCGAATAAAGTCAAAACAAGTTAATTTAAAGCGATTCCAGTGCGTGTCCCGATCGTTCGTGAAGTTCCTCTTTCATATAAACGTGTATATAAACGTGTACCGACGACACGCCGTACTTTAGCGCGGCCGCAGGGCGCGGGGGGGGGGGGGGCTGGTGGGCTCGCTCGGAGCTAGCTCACGTCACAACAACACAACGAACGCAACGAAAAACGCTCAAATCCAGCCGAAAAAAGTCAAAAACAGTTGAATTAAAAAACTATTCCAGCGCGTGTCCCTATCGTACAGTAAAATAGAAAAAATATACTTACTATATTTACAAAATATAGGAGATAAAGCACAATAATTGTGAGAAAGAAGAGAGAGCGTTTACACCGGGCTGCCAGCTGTACCAGCGCCTTATGACGAATAAGGACAGCCCTGCCAAACAAAGTTCTGCTCAGCTGATGTGTCAAGAACCAGCTGCCAGAAAAAAAACCACAAAGGCTGTAGAGAAACAAATTACTTCATTTTGTTATTATTTCTCCTGGCTGCCACAGTTTCTCCAGCAGTTAGCATTCCCTTGTGAATAACATGACAGTGTGTTATTTAAAAAAAATTGACATTTTTCCAGCATATTTTCCTTTTGATTTTTCCACTCACTTAAAAGCAAGATGACCTTCTCTATATAATATATTTAGTAGAGTAGCTGTCCAGATTAGCAATGCATTGATACAATTTGGATATTATTCCCCTTGAAAGCTCTGATCTATAAGCCTTGATCGCTCAGACGGTTATAATAATAACTCCTTATAAGTAAATACCTATAAAAGTCCTGTTTCTCCAAGGCAAAGGATTCTTTCAACATATCAAAGCTTTTCATGTGATTATCTTTTACAATCTGGTGAAAAATGTTATATCTTTTGTAATCCAGACCTTAAATCTCTGGTTAGTACTATTTGATACAAAACCTTGGAAATAAGCGCACAAGTTTAAAGACTTTAACATCTTTGTTTAGTTTGTAAATTTTGATTATCTACTTTCATGCCGTAAGCAGAGATTTTACCTGGGGATTCTCTACTTCTTATAAATAACTCAACCCATTGTCATCTGCCAGCAAAGCCTGCACACAAAACCCCCGGCACAGCAGTAAAGTACAATATTTTTCCATTGTACTTCATATTCTGGGTCACACCAGTACAGGAGCGCTTTTCAAACAAGGTAAACACCAACTTCCATTTTATTTTGTTAATTGTTGTCGTTTTGAACCTGATTCAAGGCTTTTTGCTTATTCTACTCCTCAAACAGACGATTGGGGATGAAAATTGGGAGTCTGGAATAGAATACATTTTGATTGTTTCAATCCTTTGATCTTAACATGGGATAAGAGTATATTTGTTTCTAAGATGGCTGACACTTCTTTATTCCGTCATATAATGTGCAATTACTGTCGTGATTCATGTGCAATTACTGTGATCACATGCAATGGTATTTATTTATTTATTGTTATCTTTATTATTTTTCCCCTCCATCCCTTGTTGGGAAATGGGAGGTTTTGTCTCTAGGAGTTTTTGTTTATAAGAGATGTTCTACTGAGAGTGTTTTTCAAACTTCCTATAAGTTATCTGTTCTTTTCCTCTGTATCTACCTGCGTTGCAACAATGAAATTTCCCCATGTGTGGACAATAAAGGATTATCTCATCTTATCTTTATGGAGGACCACACATAAATATATAAGGGATCCCGTTTGCCATTTATCAAATGGGTAGGTTTTTTGAAAGGACAGTGGGGGTTGCCAGTAGGAGAATTTCACATTCAGTTTGTATCCAGACATTGGGTCATCATCACTTTGGGTGTGGAAATTTCTGGTATATAGAAGGACATCATCAGCGTAGGAGACAATTACATGTTCTGTCTCATCAATTAAGACTCCATAAATTATTTCCAATTGTCTAATATAATGAGCCAATGGTTCGAATTACAATGACTGTTAATTTTGATTCATGTCGTCGGGCTGTCGTAAAGAGCCCCAATGTTCTCTGTCATTAAATCATCCATTTTGTTTTTAGGCCCGAGCCCCAGCAGAGCGGAGGGCCTATTGCTCCCGCAACGCTGCGGGAGCAATAGGCAGCGGAGGGCCACTGCACTGCCTTTGGTGCCCCGTCGCCCCTGGCAAGTACAGTGAACTAGCCCATGCCGAAGGCATGGATCATGCATACTTACTCCTGCTATGACAGAAATAGTCAACAATGAGTGAATGGGCGAAGCCCGTGCAAAAGTGCGCACTAAACGAGCACTTTACATTGCCCTAAGTAGCTCACGAATTATTTCTTCTTCTTCTTCTTCTTCTTCTTCTTCTTCTTCTTCTTCTTCTTCTTCTTCTTCTTCTTCTTCTTCTTCTTCTTCTTCTTCTTCTTCTTCTTCTTCTTCTTCTTCTTCTTCTTCTTCTTCTTCTTCTTCTTCTTCTTCTTCTTCTTCTTCTTCTTCTTCTTCTTCTTCTTCTTCTTCTTCTTCTTCTTCTTCTTCTTCTTCTTCTTCTTCTTCTTCTTCTTCTTCTTCTTCTTCTTCTTCTTCTTCTTCTTCTTCTTCTTCTTCTTCTTCTTCTTCTTCTTCTTCTTCTTCTTCTTCTTCTTCTTCTTCTTCTTCTTCTTCTTCTTCTTCTTCTTCTTCTTCTTCTTCTTCTTCTTCTTCTTCTTCTTCTTCTTCTTCTTCTTCTTCTTCTTCTTCTTCTTCTTCTTCTTCTTCTTCTTCTTCTTCTTCTTCTTCTTCTTCTTCTTCTTCTTCTTCTTCTTCTTCTTCTTCTTCTTCTTCTTCTTCTTCTTCTTCTTCTTCTTCTTCTTCTTCTTCTTCTTCTTCTTCTTCTTCTTCTTCTTCTTCTTCTTCTTCTTCTTCTTCTTCTTCTTCTTCTTCTTCTTCTTCTTCTTCTTCTTCTTCTTCTTCTTCTTCTTC